>NW_026849047.1:0-271742 GCF_030867785.1 Colletotrichum acutatum | reverse complement strand
TGAGCACTCTCTTACGGTGTAGTGAATGGCGATTGATTTGATATTGGCCACCTGATGGTGTTTTCTGGCCTGATACGTCACAATAGCTGGGGGTATTAGTTATAAGCCAGAAACACTCTGGCTGGTCGAAACTTTCATTCGCGTACTCAAGTTTGGCATGCCTAGCAAATTCTCTCAAGTGAGCTGAGTCGATGTATCTCTACACCACTGGCATGCAAGTTTCGAACCCCGCGAACATGGTCTCACATGTCACCGGTCATATATTGCGGACTACCGCCGTCTTTTGCTTTAAGCTTTGTGTATCATTGCATACGTACATGTCTATATCCTCCTCCGTCTAGAGTACATCATATTAGAACTTCATGATGCAAGCTATGCAACCCGGTCCCTTTTGCGCTCTGCGCCGTTGCTCTATAGCTGTACACGGGTGTAACTCCCCAGTCAAACAAAAGTTGGTTCCGTTTTCCGGATTTAAAAAAAAAAGAAAAAGAAAAGGTTAACAGTGCACACGGGTGAAAGGAAGTTCGTAATATGTACTCAGAACAGGGTAATCGTCGCGTAGAGAGAGTTTGGTATCATCACATCTCTACGCCCAGAAATAGGAAAATGACAGGCCAAAGAAAAGATGCTGTTGCCTTCTATCCCATAACCTATGCCCTGCTGCTGCCGAAGTGGCTGTTGACCTCGTTGATGAGGTTGTGGGGGTCGTACTCGGGAGCGTACGTCGGTGCCAGGCCGCCAAGCATGGTGAAGAGCACGAAGGCAGAGAACACGATGATGGTAAGCTTGCGAAGAATCGGCTTGCGCTGGCCGAACTCGGCCCACTGGCGGCCGCCCTCACCCATGTAGCCCTTGATCTGCTCAAAGCCGAGCTTGTAGTAGACCATGCCACCGAGGGCGATGCTGTATCCGAAGAACTGGAGACCAGAGACCTGGGTGCCCCAGATGGCCATGGAGGCGGCAACCAGCATGACGTCCTTGAGGACACCGCAGAGAGTCAGGACCAGGGAAGAGGTCTTGCCGATCTGGAAAGGGAGTCAGCAACAATGATTGGCCGGTTTCGAAGACGTCAAAACTTACCAAGAAAACGACAGAGACGTTCAACAGGAAGGCGCATAGACCGTTCAGGAAGAACGTGAACAGGCCAACGTTGTACACCTGGTCCATGGTGACCTTGGGAATCTCCCAAATGAGAGCAACAGCCAAGTTCATAACAGCGCAGATGGGAGCGAAGTAGTAGACGGAAACGAGGGGGTCCATCTTGTAGTCGGCAGAGCTGAGCAGGCGCTGGACCATGGTCAGACGCAGGGCCTCGAAGATGACACCGCCAATCTGGAAGATGACACCAATCCAGACAAACTTGATCTCGCCAATCGAAGCAATGATGACACCGACAACGATAACGGAGACGTTCAGGAAGACCTTCAGGTTGGGTGTGGAGACACCAAGGGCCCATCCAGAGAGGAGGACAGCGACGGGAGTCGTAGCCTTGAGCATCTGGATGAAAGCGACCGACAGGTACAGGTAGGTCAAGTTACCGCAGATCAAACTCAAGCTGAAGAAGACACCGATAGGCACGATGGCACGCACGTAGACACGGCCAGTCATTTTAACCGACTTGCGTCCGTCGAGAACGTGGGTCCAGCGAGCGAGGATCTGGGTCATGATGGTCGCGAAAGTCAAGTGGTAAGTCGTAAGGATAACCGGGTAGCCTGTGGTTGATTAGCATGCTGTCTAAAGCCCCAGGCTTTCGTCTCGATCGGCTTACGGAAGTTGAGGGTGTCGAGAATCCATTTGTTGAACAGAATGACGGATGAGGACAGCGAGATCCAGACACTGCGAGGAAATTGGGTCAGCTAGCTGTCGCAGCAGCAGTAAATTGAGACTCTGATTTCTTACATGACGTAGAGAGCGGGATGGATCTGAGGACCCTTGGACTGAGGAGAGGACTTCTCGGCGTCCTGGTTCGTGGTAGGCAGGATAGAGCCGTTCTCTCCACGAGGAACCTCGCCTGAAACGCGCGTCTTCTCGTCGGCACCCATTGTGACGGTTTGGTGTGCGGAATGGGGAAAAGGAAGTAGGGGACGAGTGGTTGAGGTGGACGGAGGATTGATTGAGGTCGTCGGTGTTGGTGGTTGATGTTGATGCAGGAGCAAGTTGATACAGCTCGAGAGCAAAAAAAAAAGACGAGACGCGCAAAATCGAGAGCGAGCGAATGGACGGGACGGCCAAGCAACTCGTTAAAGGTGTCGTGGAATAGGCGACAGGTGCTTTAACAGTATGCAGTGGGGGGTCCCAAAGTTAGACGTTAACGGACACCTGTGGTGGTACCTGAGCCGGTTCAAACCTTGGAATGGGGCTGAGCACGGCTTTGTGAATCTGTAACCTGTGATGAAGGAAGAAGGAGAATCGAAAGAAAAAGCCAAAAGCAGGAAGCTCTTGACAGCCACGACCCTACGGGGAGAGTTTAATAGAGGTCTGGAAAAAGAGGACAGCTGCTGTTTGGAGAGTGTTGGAAAGGGAAAGGGGAAGAAGAAAAGAAAAAAGAGGAAGGGGGGTGGGTAGGCGAGGTCGTAGTGCAGCAAAGATATGAATGCCCCCCCGGCAATTAGCAGCGATGGGCGTGAGAAAAAAAAAATCGATTGCTTCGTCTGTAGTGTATTCGTAGGTATTTCCCGCCCCTCTCTCTCTTTCCTTTGCCTTTTTCTTTCCCTTCTCTATGGTGTGTTTACCGCATACTGTGTGGCAGGTACGTGTGTAGTTGCGTAGGTACCCTCTCTCTCCTTGCTCCTGCTCTTGTTCTGGAAATTGAGGTTCACGTTGACGCGATCAAGCCCGCCCAATCCAGGATCTGGCAGGCGATGGACAGTCGCGGATACTTGGTAGAGTGGAGCCGCTTACTCGCCAGCAGGTGTTGGCACCTTGGCCGGAGCGCAGCCCGCATGTACCTGGTACAGAGAGACAATACCTAGGTCCCACTCTGCAACTGTGAGGGAGAGAGCAGGATGGAGGGGGGGCCACTTGTCCAGACAGAGACTCCAGACTCCAGCATCGACCGTGGCAAGCGTGGGTGCGACTGCGTGGTACGCCACCCTCTCAGGGGCTCCGATGGGACTAATATTAGTGCTGCCAATCTTGGATAGGGGCCGCAAATCAAGCTCTGCCCGCTCACCCACGTTCTGGTCCTTGGCATCTCACCAACGACGTGACTAAGGCAAGGTACCACGGCACCTGGCTCCTCTCTCTCTCTCTCTCAGTCTCTCTCACCTCAGAACCTTGCAGTATTACAGTGGGTGAGGCTTGACTCTTGAGCAGGTCGGACGACGGCGATGGCGATGCAGATAGAGTTAGGAAGGTCGTTTCTGCATGGCTCAGCATAGCAAGAGCTATGAAGATCAATTAAGTCTTTGTACCAGACCTGCGAAGCGATGCTTGACTCTTGTCAATGAACCCTCATGAAAGTGTCCCGCTTGCTATGGATACCTTCAAGAGCACTACTACCACCTAGTCCTAATGAGACTCAACAGCGGTATATTGTGGCAGGAACTCGATATTACATTGGACTGCATCTCATGCAGCTCTTGTGCCCTTGGGCTGTACATGTAGCCGTACCTTGCAGCCAATCCGGCCGTTTACAGATCCAGTACCATCACCACCATTATCCATACGTGCCACTCAACCCCCATGGTGCTACCGCTGCTGTGCTAGGCGAAAAGAGGCTCTTGTTGTTGGTTGAGAGAATTGGACGATTGCTCCGAAAGGGGGACCAAGCCACCCCGGCCTCGCCTCAGTCTTGCAGTCTCACACATCGGGCCTTGACCTTACAGCCGCAGCTAAGGCAGGTCTCGGTCAGGTCTTGTCGCCAGGGTCCAAATGACATCTCAATGCGTTTGTCGCTTGTGGCAGTAGGTTGTAGCACAGTTATCGTCGAGTCTATCTTTGAGGCCATGGTCTCTGGCCACGTGATAGACTAGGCTGCCTCTAAACTCTGTAAATGGCACGCACTCTTAGAGCCGGTAACCGTGAGATATAAGAACTGACCTATATGACTATGACTATATTTGGTGACTTCAGTTATGTATCTGAGATCTGGATGATCTCTCAACGCTGCAAATTACACTGATCTTGAAAATAAGCTAGAAGCCGCAGGTGAAAAGAAGAAAAGAAACTACCTTCCCTTGCAGGGAGGCTCATGCATTAGCACCATCCATACCTTAGCAAAAGTAAGGTAAGGCAGTCTGTACTGCTTCTTTCTGTCTTCTACGGCAGGCACTAACTCGTGGCTCTAACAAGATGGCATCATTCCTATTATGGGCACCTTCCTCGGCTGTAATTAATGCCAGACTCGCGCTTGCTTTACTGGTTACAGACCCTTCTCGAACACGTGCGGACGCGGTTCAACACCCCATTCTTCCTTCCGTCACTATCCGTATCAGTCAGTGCTTCCTTCTCGCGAGGTGCCACGGTGCCTTCCAGGTTTGCGCGGGTAAGACCGCTCCGGATGGAATGCCGTCTGAAGTCGCACCTTCCATGCCACTTGCGCTTTCACATCTCAAGGTCTCAGAACTCCAAGACGTTGTCTTCTCTTCCCGAGTCTTTCAACCTGCGAGGCACCTTAACACCCGGAACATTGCAGTTTGTACGAATAAGGTCCCCGAGGCACCCGACCCAGTTTGTTGCTTGTACTCCGTACATGTAACTTAACCATTCCCGTCTCCTATCACCTGCCTCAAAGTTGAGCGTCCTTTGACTCTACGAGTCGCGAGCTGGTGGGACCCTAGCATCTTGCACCTACGGATACCTTACCCAACCTAGTTTTTGGATCGTCCTACGACTGACAAGCACAGCCCTTGCTCTCCTTCACAGTTCTTGTTCTCGTCGCCTCCAAGGACTGAATCCGTCGACATGTCGCTCATCAGTGTGCCAAATTGGTGATGAGTTGTTCCGGAAAGCGGAATCCGGGACGTGGGTGCTGGTCCCTGTGTCGCGGCTTCAAGCTGCCCACTGGACTTCCCATCGCCCTACTCTTAGAGATGGGACGCCATCTTCGCCATGCCACGCCTTGAGGCGCCTTTCGGGTTTCCTCGGACAGATGGCAGATCGTGGACACCGGCCGCTTGGGTCCATTGGGTTCGGAAGGCTGAAGCCTGCTCGCCTCACGTCCTTCATGCTCTCGGGCATCCTCTCCCGACCCCGAAGAGTTCATTCCAACTTCTGCGTCCAACCAGGTCTCACTCTAGCCTTACTCATACTGCCTCTTGCGTGGCTGCCACACTTGCCGTACCAAATTATTCCTTAGTACGACTATGTTCAAACCCAACGGTGGCGGGTGCCGTGAGGTATGTAGCATGTGGCATGTGGCACGCCAATTCAGATACCGGGGCCGACAACTAAGCCTCGACTCAACATGCCGTTTCTGCAGATGCAAACCATCGATATGTGCTACGCTCAGAAAGCTTCGAGTTTTTGTTTGCGACAAGGCTGCCACTTGCCTCTTGGAAAGGCTGACACAGCTGGCAATTATCATTGGGTCCATCCGTCTGGATCTGTTTGATGGGTCATGCATCTTGGCTTGCATCTCCTTGATGTTGCCATTTGTATTTTTGGCCGTGGGTTGGAGCTTGCTGTACTACATACTACATCAACCCGTGACCTGTGCATAAAGCACCAGGTATCTGAATGTTCATCAGACGAAGGTACCCCCAAGTCGCTCGATGCTACACATTCGTACTCGCTCGACGGATGAGTGATCACAGCCTCAATACCAAGCAATCTGTCAGCCAAAGTCTCCGCTGCAATTCTCCCGCTGGAGCTGCTGTTATTAGAAACTCAGTGTTTGGAGTGCTTCCCAGAATCGGCGGCTGATCAAGTCGACTTTCATGCGGTGCCCCGAAACTGGCCAGGCTGATCTACAAGAGGCCCAGTTTGTCTGTTTCAGAATATTGATGAGATGGGTCCCATACCCCTGTGCCGGCTGCCGGGCAGGCACTCCAGCAAATGTCTTGTTCGGGGGAGAGGCCGTCTTTCGATACTGGAGTACGCAGTACGGAGTATGGAGGTGGTGCTGGGGACGACACGCGTGCTCGAATGCACGCACACGGAGATGCCTACCAAATGGACCACTTGCCAATTGACGGACCGATGGTCAATAGTTGGTGATCGACTTTCACAGCCTCCTTTGCTGCTCCGCAGATGAGAGGCAGGGGCAATCCCACATTGGGATGGAAACGTCAACCGCCAACAACCAAAGCTGGCAAGGGACCCAGAACGGCGTCTGTTTGTAACAACTACCGACGGATCGAAATTAAGTCGTGCTGCTCCATCAACAGTTCAACGCGGACCCAGCGGTGACGACAACGGACCAGGAGTGAAGAGAGAGCACGGGAAGATTTCCCACAATTGCTAGATGTTCAAACGGTGGCACCTGGCCCGAGTGCCGCCTGTCTCCCAGTCCCTTGCACTGTTCTGCCCTGGCTCATCTTATTTCCTTAGTACACAAAGCACGACAAGCTCGCTGGCTCCATGGGGGCAGCATGGGCATTGGCAAGGCGAGAAGAAATAAGAAAGACCAACCTCAAATATCTTGAGACGACGATCGCTGAGTGAAAGGCGAGATACAGACCACCTCGTACCAGCGCGGGAAACAACGATATCCCTGCCCGCATCTTGATTGGCGATCCACGAAGTTGATGAAAATGAGCAGATGGAACATGGGCTTTTGCAAGCAGGCGATTGGAGAGCCCCATCCCGCTAGGATAAAGTGCGGGTAGAGGCGACGGGACACTGAATCACAAAACTGCTGGCGTCCCTTTTCGGCTTGTCTCACTGGCGCAGAAGCAAAAGTAGCTTGAGGCGCGCCGGCATTGACGTGGTCCAAAACGTCGACGGATATCACGTTTCGGCTCTTTGTACTTAACTGTACGGAGCAAAGGTACGGTTGGGTATTTGTCTGCGACTCAGGCTCGGCCTTGGACGCGTACCCGACTCATGGAGAACCGCCGAATTGTCGCCAGGCCGAAACGATTCACAACAAGCCATGGTGTCATTGCTTCCGTGCGGGACAACAAATTGAACAAATTGAGGCAAGTTTGTTTTGCTGCTTTGCATGACGGGTTCTTGACGAGCTGCAGCGTGCCCACGGAGGTGGGATTGCGCTCATTTTATGAGATTACACTGAGCAGGGTTCTGTTATCGAAGACATCGCAACTCGGCTTAGGGCTCTCCAATCTAGACAATCTCAGAGAAGGCGGGCTGCAACAGGTCCAGACTACCTTACCTTAGGCGCCCCGTACTTCATGTCACCATGGAGGCTCTATAGCACGCGAATCAAACCACACAGAAACGTGGTCAACCATCTGGCTAATGTCCGAGAGATAGCCAAGATGAGTCGAATCCTTCCCCGGCCAACCATGCCAACTTGGTTGGTCAACCCCACGGTCCACGGAAGGATGACAATGTGGCGGGAGCGGTAGCGGTAGCGGCAGCGGCAGCGGCAGGTACACAGACGCACACGAAAACAATGACAGGTGAAGGCTTGAAGCCCCGAAGTCTGAGAGTTTGAGCGAAATGACGGACGGCAGCTGCCCGACTGGGAAATGGAGGCGAAAACAACGTGTGAATGCAGATTGACAGTGGGTTTGAGTCGAATTATCAAAATTTATTAGCGCAAGCCACATCGAAGGTCCAGCCCACTTCCGAATGGCGGAGAGATTGGCACGCCAGCATCTGCTATCCGGGAACTGGCAGTTCACGGGTCAGAGAAGCGCCGCTCATTGCCATGACGGTACAGAACGGATTCAGCCAAACGTCTTTTTAGGGAAACGACCGAAGTTGTCAAGGACTAAGAGTTCAGAGCAACAACGAGTTAGCCCAAAGAGGATCGTGAACTTCAGGAGCCAGCATAGGATCTGCGTTGCCGGGAGTCCGGGACAGGGTAAGGAGCGGCAGCGGGCAGCAAAGCCAGCACCAACAGCGTCCGACAAACTGATTGGCAATTGACCATTCGGAAGCCTTGCTTTGACGGCAGGACCAGGGACCCTGCAGAGGACGACAGAGAGGCACAGATGGTTGCTGTCGATGCCCTTGGGCCTTTCTGATCCCTCTCTTCTGGTTTACCGGCAGCTGATGAAGGTGCAGCATCTCGACGGAACCAACGCACTGTATCCCCGACGGGAGGCGGTCAACAAGAGACGTGCAGATAGGTTACCATCGCCTTGGCGGTCTGTCACCGTCTACTGCGGTAGTGTATGAAAAGGTGGGTGGGTGTCTACTGGTGGGTGCTGCGGCGCGCGAACGGTGCGTCGAGGCCGAATTAGATTGGAGATTTTCATCAATCAGAATGATGAGCAGCGGCGCATGAAGCGTGTGTTTCCGAGTTTCGCGACAACCTTCCTACGACTACGGGTACGCTCGACATAGATTCGAGATTGGGTTGTGAACCTTGCGGGCTGTTCCCTGTGCCCGTCTGTCGTTGATTACACTACGGACGATCTGCATGTTTGGAAAGTCAATCTCTCTGAGGTGTCAAATTGGTAGGGTGACTTGGGTAATAAGTCTGCCGCAATCCGCTCTGCTTCTTCCCGTCATGCCTGCACGCCTTTATTCTTTGTTGTTACTTTGTTGCGAGTCTCTGTCCGCTCCTAGTATCCATACTGACTTGTGTCTATGATGGAGGGGTTGCAACCTGCGGACCTATTGCGGGTGGATCATGAACTGTTCCTCTTGGGTTCTTCTACGGCCTAGCACCAACCCCTACTAGTGTATTGGAACGGGTTGACGGGTGCGTGTGCGTACGTGGTAAATGGGCACCTATGGAGGGAGGGGACAAGGAAAAATGGGAAAGTAGGGAACGTGTCCTCGAGTCCTTGGGGAAGCGAAGGCGAGTTTGCCTCCACATCTCTCTCCATTTCCCGGTTTCCAGACCGCACAAAAGAGAACTGTGGATAGGAGGAACAGGACACACCAGGCCCGGCCAGACCAGACCCAGGTGGATGGCGGGTGTGTGGCCCATATCTCTCCTCCATCCCACCTTTGAACCTCAACGCGGGCCTGATCTCGGGTCATACTCACGCTCGCGACTCACTTCTATAATGCCTCACTTTTTGGGACTGTTGAGGGCTGATTCAGGCTTTCAGCCCGCGTCTCTCGAGGCTTGGTCTCACTAAGCCCCCTACGTACGAGTGGTACGGTCATGATTATATGGCTCAGTGCCTTTGCATCGCGAGAAAGCAAGGAAAAACCCACTCGTCTCTTATGATGTCGCCCGCGAAGCCAATTACAGGCAACCCACACTCTCAACTCTGTAACCCGCCGTGGGTCACAGGAACTTACCCAGGCCCCGGTGCCGCTATTGGAGAAACTTGGAGACTGGAATCAGTGGAATGCGGTATGTGTATCCGGACGGCCTGCCTTTTGAGCGGTGCGCGATGGTGGACAAGCTTCTGGCAGATCCACTGCTGTGGCTGTAACATTGGCATCTGTCATCCTCACGAGCGAGAGTCTGAACCTACAAGTGAGTCGAGGGTCTCCCCCTGTGCTGCGTATGGTTAGTGGTGAGCATACGGCCGCCGCGTCTTTCTTCTTTCTCCCGCTCCCACATGAAATCATGAACTGCCCAGACTTCCAGAGTCTAGAAGTTGAGGGTTCATATGAGCAAGGGGGCATGGGAAGGAAGGAAGCAAGCAAGCAAGGCAAGGCAAGCAAGCGTGTGGCGAGCCAGCACGAGGGCCCGGCCTGGGGTTGCGGTTCGCTGCCGTCCGCGCCGCCTGTCGACGTTCCCGTTCCAGTTTTGCTGTGCAGGCCGGGGCCTAGACCCCTGTGAGAAGGAGAATGAGGTGGTTTGTCTTGGCTGATGACGGACGAGGGAGTGAGCTTGAACTTGGGTGCGGGCTGTCATCTGCGGATAGATAGAGTGCGGCACGGATAGTGAGAGAGACTTCAGTGTTCCATGGACGAGATAATGGGCAAATGCTAGCATTGCCATTCGGCGGTGGTTGCCACAAGGCAAGGAGAGTTTCTGTCAAATAAGACCTTGTCTCAAAGTGTCGGGACAAGATGCGCCGGGACGTAGGAAACGTTTTTATTATAGAGACAGGAAGCACACATGCTTGGCTGCTTGCTTTATTTGAGAGCCCTTTTTTTGGTGACGGCGAGGCATCCGGTGGCTGCAGATAAAGTAGCTTAGGTATAGCAAGCAGCAACTCCGGCTTACGGTGTATCGAGATGTCTCCACCATCTCGACCACACCTCGTCGAGACTCGGCACGGGTGATTCAATTGATGCTGGAGATCTACAGAAATAGCAGTATCTTGAAGAGAGGAGGCCATTGGCAAAGTAGAAGAAGCGTAAGGTAGTCTGCGAATGGCAGCATTGAAGCGTGTGTGCTGCCGGTGGCAGTGGTGTCGATGTTGCGATTATCTCAAATGTGGGGGGGCGTGTCAATGTAAGGTAGGTAGAAGAGCGCGGCGTGCCTTCCATGAAATGGTGGACGGAGCATCTTGGAACATGACACTAAGGCTAAGGTATATAGGAGCAGCGGTACGTACCGTTTGGCACTTGGCACCCACCCATGAAAGACACCAAATGTGAGCTTCATGTCCTTGACCAGGGGGCCCCGCTAAACCCCTTGTCCCAAATAATAATTTGGCCCCTCCATCACAGTTGCGGTGCGGGAAGGAAGCAGGAAGTAACAGCGCAGCAACAAGTGGCAGCAGAAGCAGCACCACCACCACCATCTTTCGTCCCCTCGGCCAGCAAGAACCACCAGTCAGTCAGGAAGCAGGTACACACGCCACGCCTCCCAGTCGAATTCGGTACCTGAGCAGTCCTGTCTGTGTGTGTGTGTGTGTGTCCCCTTTTTCTCTGGAACCGCTCGAAGCCAGAAACCCATATCTACAGCAACGGCCACGGCTACCACCTCCCGCGCGACTTTTCTCTCCTCCTCCTTCCTTTCTTTGCTGCCAATCCTCAACATCTCTTTCTCTTCCCCTCGGTGCATCACTTGCTCCTTGATCTTGCAATCCGTCTCTTGTTGCCAGATCCTCTACACCAAGAGCCGCTCTCTTTCTGTTGCTGCATCACCAACACCTTCTACACACATCCCCCACCATGGCTGACATGTGAGTTATTCTCCCCGCCCCCTTCCCATCTCAAATATCTTTCGCTTGCCCATTGCGCCCATTCCAGAGCCACGGCTCCGGATCTACCTGGCATTCCAGACGCCCAAATCATTAAAGAATCGCGACTGACTGTGTTTCCCCCTCATTTAGCAACGTTGACGTCTTGGTTATCGGCGCTGGCCCGACCGGTCTCGGTGCTGCGAAGCGTCTGAACCAGATTGTGCGTCCTCACCGCCAAATTGCCACTACCCCGGCCCGCCCATGGTTCCAATGCTAACATTGACTGCAGAACGGCCCCTCATGGCTGCTTGTTGACTCCGCCGAGAAGGCCGGTGGTCTTGCTGGTACTGATACCACCCCCGAGGGTTTCGTGAGTGCCTCCTTCTTTTCTTTGCCACGCTTGCCTTGGCAGCATCAAGACTGCTCGGGGAGCAATTCAGGTGTTGATTTGCCAGAAACCCTTTCTAACCAGCCTCCAATGAACAGCTCTACGATGTTGGTGGCCACGTCATCTTCTCCCACTACAAGTACTTCGACGACTGCATCGAGGAAGCGCTCCCCAAGGAGGATGACTGGTTCACGCACGAGCGTGTCTCTTACGTCCGCTACAAGGGCATCTGGGTTCCCTACCCCTTCCAGAACAACATCTCTATCCTGCCCAAGGAGGACCAGGTCAAGTGCATGAACGGCCTCATTGATGCCGCCCTCGAGTGCCGTGTCGCCGACAAGAAGCCCAAGGACTTCGATGAGTGGATTCTCCGCAACTGCGGTGAGGGTGTCGCCAACATCTTCATGCGTCCCTACAACTACAAGGTCTGGGCTGTTCCCACGACCAAGGTAAGCCTACTTCCCCACGCGAGAACCCTCCTTCTCGAGACTGAACCTGCTCGCTAACGTCAATCTCAACAGATGCAATGCGCGTGGCTCGGAGAGCGTGTCGCTGCTCCCAACCTGAAGCTCGTCACCGAGAACGTCGTCATGAACAAGGTTGCCGGTAACTGGGGCCCCAACGCCACCTTCAAGTTCCCCGCCCGTGACGGTACCGGTGGTATCTGGATCGCTGTTGCCAACACCCTGCCCAAGGAGAAGACCCGCTACGGCGAGAAGGGCACCGTCGAGAAGGTTGACGCCGAGAAGAAGATTGTCACCCTCAAGGACGGCACCAAGGTCCAATACGGCAAGCTCATCTCCACCATGAACGTCGACCAGCTCGTCGAGCGCATGGGCAACCAGGAGCTCGTCAGCCTGTCCAAGGGCCTGTTCTACTCCTCCACCCATGTTATCGGTGTCGGTATCCGTGGCGCTCGCCCCGACCGCATTGGTGACAAGTGCTGGCTGTACTTCCCCGAGGATAACTGCCCCTTCTACCGCGCCACCATCTTCTCCAACTACTCCCCCTACAACCAGCCCGAGGCCGACGTCAAGCTGCCTACCCTGTACCTCGCCAACGGCGAGAAGGCCTCCTCTACCGAGGCCAAGGAGGGTCCTTACTGGTCCATCATGCTTGAGGTCTCCGAGTCCTCCATGAAGCCCGTCGAGCAGGAGAAGCTCCTCCAGCAGTGCATCCAGGGTCTCATCAACACCGAGATGATCAAGCCCGAGGACGAGATCGTCTCCACATACCACCGCCGCTTCAACCACGGCTACCCCACTCCCTCGCTCGAGAGAGAGGGAGTCCTCAAGGACCTCCTTCCCAAGCTCCTCGACCAGGGCATCTACTCCCGTGGCCGCTTCGGTTCCTGGAGATACGAGGTCGGCAACCAGGACCACTCTTTCATGCTGGGTGTCGAGGCCGCCGACAACATTGTCAACGGCGCCGTCGAGCTCACGCTCAACTACCCCGACTTCGTCAACAGCCGCAAGAACGAGGAGCGTCGCCTTGCCGCGTCATTCGCCTTCGGCTCCCAGGCCAACGGCATTCCCTCGCACAGCAAGTAAGCCTACCATGTGGTGGCGGAAGCTGTTAGAAAAGGAGGCAAAGAGTTGCATTGATTTTTCAAGTCTTGTTGCTATAAAGCAATAGAAAGAAGCATGAGCATGACCAATGGAAGGAGGCAAGCTCAGGAAAAAGGGAGCTGCTTTTGGCTAAGCATAAAGAGAATACCTGGGAGTTTTTACGATGTTGAATTGGGGCGGAGGGGGAATATCATCCGGTGCGCCATACCCACGATGTCGATGTTGAGAGTCGTGCGCAGCTGTAGGCGTGGAGGGCCAGCTTGCCCTCGAAAAGGAATACCTACATAGAGAATAGATGTTTGGCTTCTACAATCTCACACCTTTCGAGCATTTGTTTCTTTACTCTGATATCATGATATTGTCTCCCTCGTCCTGTATGGCCGCGGCGCCGGAGGTGCGTCCTGATAGCTGCGACCCTTGCATATGAAGCTGTAGCGTGATTGATGCGTAATGGGCATGCCAACGGAGACGGTCCGCCATCCGGTCGAACTAGCGTCTCTCTGGCAAAAAGTCACGATCCAGTGAGCCGTTGAGTTTGGCACCCTTGTTTCCGACGTCTGACATGTCCTTGTTTGCTTGTTTTCTCTTTTTCTTCTCCCGTCTCCTTGACTTCTATTAACGTAGTCAGCGTATTTCAAGCCCACGAGGCTCAACTCATTAGCACCAAGGGATTCGGGGCGGCCGTCACGACCTCGGATGAGTTGATACGAGATTCTGCATCTTTATTGTCTCCATAAATGCGACGCTGATTCCTGATATTTGTCTACGGTGTTGCAAAGGAAACTGGTTCAGGGACCTATAGTCTCATGCCAGTATTGCACGTAGGAACAGGGACTTGGGGATTTTGGTCGTTGCGAGGGCCTTTATTCTTAGTACTACCCCCAGACCCTGCGGGTAGAAGAATCTGGTTATCAGACGGAAAGCGGAAAAAAAGGTGGCGAGGCGGTTAATTGCAGTCACGTATACACCATGAAATGATTTCGTCTTTTTCTTTCCTCACACTCTTTTCTCCAAATGCGCGTCAGCGACGCTAAAATAAATCGATGCAGCCCAAAAAATAATAATCTCAGGGTCCGAGTGAGGTAGCGTCGTAGCACAGACTAGTTTGGCAGTGCGCCAATGACATCATTTTCTTTTTGTCTTTTTGACTCAACTTGTTCGCCCTGAACTCTCGGAGCAGAAGCAGGACTCTCTCTTACGTGTGCAGTGTGTGTGTGTGTGTGTGTGCCACGACTCAGGTATCTGCAAGAAATCTTGAAAAAAGATGAGACGGATGGCTTCGATGATTCGATGCTAGTCTCGTCACTAAGATTTTTTCTCTTCCCCGTCCCGCCGAAAGACACCTTCGAGAATTTCTCTTGGGAAGGGTGGGAAAGCTGAAATTTGGGACTAGAAGACCTGGAGGAGCAGGGGTTTTGGTATGTGAATGAGTCGCGACAGCGTTGTCAGTGCCATTAGATTGAGGAAGAGGCGGAGCCTACGGCAGTGGGGGCGCTTTTTTATCTTATTTCCTTGGTGAGAGAGACGGCGTGGTTTCTACCCTGGTATGAAGAAACGGCTAGATGTTTGGTTCATATTGAACTTTGGACCCTTTGACTGCCCTTACGGTAGGTGGACGTTGAAACCAGGGCTACTTATAACCTACCTTGGAGGATCAGGTCGGTGAACATGTCTCTGCTCCAGCAATTGCATTCAGAGCTTTTCGTCGCCTTCGGGCTTCGAGACTTCGAGCAGGGCGTCAAACGGAAACGTTCAGCTCCGGCGGATTACCGGGCGTGCAGTAAAGATCAGCAAAGCAAAGGCCTGGGTGTTGAGACGGTACGGAGCACAGTCAAGGAATTAGCGGTCAACGGTGCTCGTTGCAAGGAAAACCAGGACGGGAACCGGGAGTTGGGTTCGTTGGATGGGATGGGGGGAGGGGAGAAAAAGCCGGTGGTGCTAAAGTAATAAGTTCCATCATGGCGCGGCGGACCTAGCGAGACGGAGAAAGGGCGACGGGTGGAAAGAAGCGGAAACGGACAAAAAAAAGAGGGAACAAAGGCTCCGGCAGTTCAAGTGTGAAAGGAAGGTTTTCGGAAATCCCATGTCTCCCGTTATTTTCTGAGGCTCTGGCAAAAAGTCCGTCGGGAGCTTGGTGGATGAAATATGTGAGGCTCGTAGGAGTTTTGGACAGTCGATGAGTATGGGCATGGACATTGAGGGATTGAGCAAAAGATGCTCTGTATCACCCCAGCTAGCTCTGTTTATCGTTGTGAATGTGGACGGCTGAGAGCTCCGATGATCGACATTTTGTATCTGCGAGCTCGGCCAAACAGACGGTAGAGAAGGTGAGAACGTAGCGTTGATTGTTTCTTGTTCCTGCCAATCATTGCCTGTGGTGGATGTTTACCCCTTTCTTGTACTCTGCATGCCTAATGTTTCGAACTACCTCTGCCTGCCGAGTACGGTATTCATGATTCCATTCACGTGTATCTGCGCTGACTGCAGACCATTTTGTTGGAGCACTGGAGATAGGAGTGATGATGATGGGCTGGGCATGTTTTTTGCCCAAGGGCCTAGAGCCCCCAAATAAGTGGATAGCTTCTCTCTTCCTCCACTGCGGTGACCAGGGGTTAGATTGGCATGCATCTTCCTTCTCCTCATCTTGGTGATCTGTTTTGTTCATCTCTCCGAATTTCAGCGCAGACATGTCCGCTGCGGAGTCTCTGTAGAAGAGCATCGAATTCCCCTGGCAAAAGCTAACTTGCTGTGTATCCGTATAGAGAGAAGGAGAAGAGGGACAAGGAGTGACCTAAGGGGAACGAAAGGAAGGAGACAAGGAAAGAACGCCGAGATGTCACTGGCGTGGGTCCTGTTTTTGTTTAACAGAGACACCAACGTTTGCATGTTTGACGAAGGGAGTTTGGGGAGGCATTTGATACATTCCTTACTGGATGGCTGCCCCATTCCCTATTTGGCCTCTGACTTACTAAGGCGCATGCGTGTCGGCCTTGAAGTTGTCTGTTTTCTCCGGATACCTCACACATAACATGGGGTGCTCTGTTTGTGACTGTAATTGCAACTGCGACTGCGACTGCAACTGCAATTACAGTTGCAAGTATTCTCTGCTTTCTTGGAACAATTCCGAGAGACAACTGAAAGGTTGCAGTGCCCGGAGTTGGTCTGATTTGGTTCAAGATTTCCAGGGCAGGTGCAGACTTCCATGCCACTTGAAAGCTGGAGAGATACGTCCCATTGCGGATGGATACCTTACTAATGATGCCTTAGCACTTGCGTAGTACCTAAAGTAAAGTAGGTACGCAGTAGGCACTCCGTAGCAGCCCAGGTGCCTGGGGAGAAAACTTGGTGCTTGGGAAGGCGTGGGCTTGGTCCCTGGCGCTTGGAAGGTGCCCTTTGCTCCTCTTAAAAATCATTACGTACTCCACTCCTCAAGGGTGCTGCTGCTTCAGAACTTCAGCCTGCCCTTGCCCGCGCTGTCCCAGTGCCGCACCTTAAGCAACCTCCGGCTGCCCTGTCGCCGGATGCCACCATCGCCCAACGTCTCCGTGCAGCGTGCATCCTGCCCCATCTCGAACCTAAGTGGTCAGCAAGGCGGCCAAGCAAAGGTCCCGTCCTGTGTCGAGGTCCAAGGTGTGAAAGCGAGAGGTTCAAACGGCACCGTCAACGTCTGGTCATTCCTCCTCCGACAGCTGCCCACTCGCTCACCCGTCCGTCGCCCGACGACGCCCTCCAAACTCATAGTTCTTTTCTTTTCGTCTTCCTCAGTTCCCACACTGCTGAAGATTGCTGTTGTTGCTGCCAGTCGCCGTATCCATAGTGAGGCCGACCACCCCTCGTCCACCTGATCCGATTGCGCGCGCGCATACCCATACCCAGCCGATGCAAGAGACCTCTCGCATGCACAGAATCAACACCATCCGCACTGTAATCCTCCAGTCTACCAACCACCGTCGTACAAGTTGCGCCTCGAGCTTCTCATAGAAATATGACATGGACGGTAGTCTCTAGCTGACAGTCACGACCCCATCTACGTCAACTTTGACTCTCGCGACGACAACATCGCCGACTGCGAAACAAAGGCCGACGCCGATACTAAAGGAACTGCGCGCCCCCCCCCCCCCAAAATCCCACTCACCCCCACCATCAACAACTGCACTTGGCCTCCAAGCTCCGGCTTGCGCCTAATGACTTGCCTCAATGATGGACGGCACTGCCATCGTGTCGGACGATCACTTCGACCCTCCCTCACGCCTTTTTGAACGCCTTCGCCAGATCGCCGGCTTTACCTGGGACGAGTCCCGGCTTCCCTTCCATACATCTTACGACATCTGGTGAGTCCCGCCCCCACACAATAGCCTTCCAGTGTTGCCCGCCGAGCACCAACAACAATCTCTGTCGCTTTCTCTCTTCCTCTCTACGAATATTACAATGGCTAACTTGCGCGGATAGGCACGTTTGCGGCACCAGATTTGTATCTCCATACCAGCCCTCGTCCTCTTCATCCTTACCCGCTTCGAGTCCCGGCTCGATCGCGAGACTACAGTCCGGCCGACCATCGCCCTCCGAACATGCGAGTTCCTCCAGCCTTCACTCAGGCCTACCCAGCGATGCGAGCAGCGACTTTTCAGCTACCTCGCCGCCCGCGGTCCCCGCCGGCGCCGCAGAGATATCATACGTAGAAGAGCCAGTGGTAGCTCGTGTCTCCTACCATGTGCTCCGTGAGGAGAGGGCCTTCCATATAGCTAAGAACCTATTTGCCACGGCCGATCCTCAAGGACTGCACATTGTTAAGCCACTCGACCTCATTCGTCTCGCCCCTCACCCCGGCGATCGGGGTTCCATTGTGGTCGCAATCTATCAGCATCCCGGCCAGAACTACCTCTTTGATCTGATGGACATGGGACCGGCATTCTACAAGGCTAGGAAGGTTGACGACCGGTACGAGGCGTATCGCAAACTTAACTTGCGTTTGAAGCCCCCGATAGACCTACAATACTTCCTTGACTTTGCCATTGGCGCAAGTCAGTGTCTGGAAATCCTTCACTATGGGCAAGTGATTACGCATGGAGAGATCAGGCCAGACGCCTTCCACTTCAATATCGAGACGAACTCGGTCAAGCTCATCAACTTCGGCACGGGGACAAGATCCTTCGAGGGCGGCTTGTCAAGCACCTCATGGTCGAGCTTGTCAAAAGAGTTGGGCGCCAAGAATAAGCTCCTCTATATTAGTCCGGAGCAGACAGGTCGTATGCCGGCAGAACCTGACAGTCGGACTGACATCTACTCGCTTGGGGTCGTGTTTTGGACATTGCTCACACAACAGCCGGTATTTGATGGCGAGACACCCCTCGACATTGTGCAAGGCGTCCTAGGGCGGAGAATTCCCAATGTATCGCAAGTTCGGCTCGATATACCCGACGTTATCGGACGTATCATACAGAAGTGTACGGCCAAGACCGTTGCTGATCGATATCATTCGGCTAGTGGCCTGAAGCATGACCTTCTCAAGGTGCAGCAATTCTTAACTGACGGCGACTGGTTAGCGCTTAAGGAGTGGAAGATTGGCGAGAAAGATATCTCGTCCTTCTTCATCTTACCCAGTATGATGATCGGTCGGCAGAAAGAGAGAGCAGAAGTTATCAGAGTCATTGAGCGGGTCGCTAAGAGCCATTCGATGAACCAAAAATCTACAACAAATAACCGCTTCTCTGATGGTTCGCAGCTCTCGGTTGAGCTCCCTGACTGCGGAGACCTGTCGAGTGAGGGTGCAAGCTCGGCAGAAGGCACAACGCGTCGCAGCGGTTCCTTCACACATACTACGTCCTCTGATCCTAGGCAGTCAAAGGCTAGTTTTGTTCCATCCGTCCTATCTGATACCCAGACAATATCGGGCGACACCATCGCCTCGTCTAATTCTGGCCCATTTGGGAGGATGACCAGGCCGTGGGAAAGGCAATGGGAAAGACACCAGTCAGTCTCGATCGAAACTAGGAGTCTTATTGATGGTGTAGGCACGCCAACAGACAGCAACCGACTGAGCGCAGTGGAATCGTCATCCTCAAGTTTGTCACGTCAGCTCGGATCAGCAAAGTTCCGTAGGCGCGGACACTGCGAGATCGTCCTCGTCGAAGGAGCCGGAGGTTTGGGCAAGAGCTGCCTCTACCAGTCGACACTCGCTGAAGCCAGGAGGAGGGGATATTGTGCCACGGCAAAGTTTGATACCGCGCGCCGAACTGCTTTTGGACCACTGCTTAAGCTGCTGTCGTCACTATTCAAACAGGTGTTCGGCGAGCGAAACACGGATACGCCTTTTCACCAGGCGCTGAAGCAATACGTTCGCCCGGTGTGGCCAACGCTGCACAAGGTTCTTGGGTTACCAGACTTCCTCATTGGCGCCCTAGACAGCTCTGTTCCTCGATCAGTGTCTATCACTCAAAGCATAACTCAGAGTCGGTCCATCAGGGCAGGGCTCAAGAGGCGTGGCTCGTCGCCGGGAAGCTCGCCGGGCCGCTTGAACAAGCCTACCGTCATCTCTTCACAAGCATCCCAGGATTTCCTGCGAGCCGGAGGAACAACCAAAACCATGCGATTGATGAACACCTTCCTCGACGTGCTTCGCATGTTCACGTCCCACAAGTTCATATGCTTTGTGTTGGATGATCTTCACTTTGCGGATGACGAGTCCATGGAGTTGATCACCCAGATCATTGGAGCACGGATGAAAATGGTTGTCATCATAACCTACCGCCCAGAGGAGCTATCACCGGAAAAAGTTCAGTCGATCATTTCACCTCCTGAGTCCGAAGGCAAGTTTCTCGCACCGTCCAAAGCCGCCATCATATGCTGACCAGAAGGCAGAGTTTCCACGATCAGGCGGTCCCGTAGTAACCCGAATCAAACTTACTCCCCTCTGCGAGGATGACATCATCCAATACGTCGCGACGACGCTGTGCAGACCAAAGGAGGAGGTTCTGCCTCTGGCTTTGGTGATACAGTCCAAAACAGCTGGCAACCCATTCTACATGCGAGAAATGCTGAGCGCCTGTTACCGGAAGAAGTGTATATGGTACGACTACAGAGACAGCAACTGGCATTTCGATCTTGATAGACTCTTCGAACACTTCAAAGGCGCAAGCGATTATGACATACTCGATACTGGTTTCATCACACGGAGATTGAGCGAGCTTCCCCCTGCCTCTAGAGCGATACTTGCATGGGCTGCACTCCTCGGATCTTCATTCTCGTTCGAGCTCATTTGCAGACTTCTGAGTGGCGAGTTCCAGTACCAAGACAATGAGGAGGCATCGTGTCAAGGTCCAGGCAACGAACAATACCACGCGACGTACTCTCAGCAAGAGGCAATCAATGGACTGCAAGCCGCGGTTCAGGCCTACATCATCGTCCCGAGCGAGACGGACGATCGATTCCGCTTCGCCCACGACAGATTCATCCAGGCATCGGCAGCATTGAAGGAATGCAACGCGCGAAAGATGCACTTTGTGATTGCGCAGACGCTTCTCAAGTACTACTCCGTTGATCCTAGAGCCAAGGACAATACCGCTTCGCACATCTGCGAGTCTGTCGACATAATCAAGAAGCGTGTCCCTAGACGTCAGACATACCGCAAACTCCTGTACGAGTGCGCACAGTCGGCCGTAGAGAATTGTGCCCGTCCAACTGGCTCAAAGCTTTACAGCACGGCAGTCGCTCTACTCCAGCCAGATCCATGGAACGACGACCTTGAGGATGTCTCGTATGACGAGACGATGCAGCTGCATTTGCGGGCTGCAGAATGCTATCTTTACATGAGCAATCATGCCGCGGCTAACTCCCTCCTAGAGACAATCTTCCAGTGTGCGCGAAGCCCTCTAGACAAAGCGCCAGCCTATGTGCTCCAGTCGAGAACACTGGCGCAAAGTGGCAATGCTAGAGGCGCGCTGGCTGCACTGAAAGAATGTTTACAGGCACTTGACGTGCAATTCGATGACGAACCCACCTTTGAGAAGTGCGACGATCAGTTCGAGAAGATGTCCGTGAGGATACAGACCATGGACAAGAACGAGCTGATGAACCCGACACCGTCATCAGACCCCGGCTTGCCGTCTATCGGTGCTGTGTTGGCAGAGACTGTCAGCGCTGCGTGGTGGAGCGACTACTTGCGATTTTATCACCTCTCCCTCGTCATGCTGGATCTGCATCTCACCCACGGCGCTTTCCCTCAATCAGGCATGGCGTTTCTACACCTTGGTCTCGTCGCCCTGGCCAGATTCAACATGGTGAACTTTGCAGTTGAGGTGGGCAACGTCTGTATTGAGCTACTTGACCGATACCGCGATCCCTTCTCGATGGCTAGAGGCTACATGCTGTACGCTAATTTTATCGGACATGTTCAAATTCCCATCGCCGTTGCGTTGACGCACTTGGAGGGCTCGGTCGACTATGCGGCTGCAGCAGGGGATCGGATTTCCTCGATACTCAGCTTTGGACTTGCGGCGCAGCTCAAGTTCTTTGCGAGCGAAAATTGTGCCGACCTGGAGGCTTTCTGCCAGTACGGCTGTGAAGAGATCCCCAACTGGCACCAGGACACGCGGGGTGGCACCCTTCTCATCTCCATCCGGCAAGCCTGTCGAGCTTTGCAGGGCAAGACGCGGACGACCGATCCCTATGAGGTCATGACCGATGATCATCATAGTTCGGCCAACTACAAGTCATGGCTGAGAGCAAACACACAAAACGGCAATAGGTCGGTCCTTTGGTATGAGACCATCGAGATAGTTCCGCTCTTCATCTACGGTCATTACGATCGCGCCATTGAGATCGGTGAGATGTGCTACGAGTCCATCCAGAATCTATGGTCAGCTCGCAACAGCAGGCTAGTCATTTTCTTCTACGGACTTGCTCTTGCAGGAAGGATGCTTCGAAGGCTCAACGACCCCCGTCTAGATCCTAGCAGTCTAGACGGCGAGACCGAAAGTGTTCTACGCACGCTGCGGGAACTGACCAAGCGCATCAAGGAATGGGAGGTCTACACCGAAGTGAACTACCTTTCATGGTCCAGGATTCTAGAGGCCCAAGTTGCAGAATTGACCGGCGATTATGGGGGCGCGGTCAAGCTCTACGAGGAGGCTCTGGATAACGCTGAGGAACATAATTACATTTTCGAAGCGGCACTAGGCAACACACTGATGGCCGGCACGCTCGTCAGGCGCAAGGCTCGACGGTTGGCTCGCTCTGCTTTTAGGGATGCCATTGCGTTCTACCGTCAGTTCGGCGCCGTGGCCGTGGCCGAGCGACTAGAGGAAGAGCACGCCGTCCTTCTTCACAGCCCGACAAGAAACCCCAGGGCGATTGACGCTGCCGTTCAGACCGACTTCGCCGGAGACAGTGGTACTGTTGATTATCGCGCTGTGGATGGTGAAGAAGGGCCAGAAGGGATGCAGCAGTCTAACCACACTGCCATCGCCGATATCAAGGGCGATCGGATTGGTGCGTGGCGTGGCTCAATGCATGAGCACAATGAACCTGGGGCAGGTCTGCCAGCACTCGATATGATCGATTTGCACGCGATCCTGCTCTCATCCCAGGTCATTTCCGGCGTTCTCCGGGTCGACGAGCTCCTCAAGACCATGTGCGATGTCATTCTGCAGACTTGCGGAGGCTCGGCTACGCTAGCCGCCATTGTGGTGCAGGATTCGGACGAGTCCGGGTGGTCTCTCGCAGCCAGCGGCGATCCAGAACGAGGAGCGTCAGCTCATATCCCTGGTCTTCCGCTTGCTGGCACCTCACTCGTTGCAGAGAACGTTATTCTTTACTGCACGCGGTTCCGAGAGGCTGTCTTCATTCCAGACATTATCAGCGACGAGCGTTTCGGTAACGTGAGCGAGGCTTGGTTACAGCGGAATGTCCTTAGCAAGGCCATCATCGCAATCCCCATCTGCCACGGTTCAAAACCACTGCTTGGAGTTCTCTATCTCGAGGGCGAGCCAGGGTCTTTCACCGATCGTAATGTGTCGGTCCTCCAGCTGCTAGTCAACCAGATTGGCATCAGTTACTCAAATGCCCTAGCTATGAAAGCTGTAGAGAAAGTTTCGGCAGAGAATGTCTCTATGGTTGCGCTGCAGAAGCGCGCCCTTGCAAAGGCACTGGAAGCAGAGACAAAAGCTAAGCACGCTGAAGCCGAAGCCAAGCGTAACGTCAAGCTCGCCGAAGAGGCTGCCAAGGCCAAGTCGATATTCCTTGCCAATGTTTCGCACGAACTGCGAACACCGCTCAATGGTGTTATTGGTAACTCAGAGTTGCTAAAAGACAGCGAGCTAGACAAGGACCAGCAAGAGATGGCGGACAACATCAAAGTGTCGGCAGAGCTGTTGCTGACAGTCATCAACGACATACTCGACTTTTCCAGAATGGAAGCCGATAAAATGAAGCTCTACGTGATCGCTTTCAACCCAGAAGAGATGGTTCGGGAGGTTGTTCGAGCGGTGTCCTACAGCAACCGGCAAAAGACGAAACAGAAGAACGTCAAGATTATTCAGGATATCGACCTGCCATCTCTGCTCATCTTTGGAGACCCGATCAGACTTCATCAGGTCTTGGGCAACCTCATCAGCAACAGTTTGAAGTTTACCGAGGACGGTTCAATTACGATTGGTGCTCGGGTGGAATCCGAGACCAACGACAAAGCTACATTGCTCTTCAGGGTTCAGGATACCGGAATCGGTATCCCCCAACAGCAACTGGTCAAGCTCTTCCAGCCCTTCAGCCAGGCAGACACCAGCACAGCACGAAAGTACGGCGGTAGCGGCCTTGGTCTGAGCATTTGCAAGTCTCTGATTGAAACGATGATGAAGGGCAAGATCCAGCTCGACAGCCAAGAAGGTGTAGGAACAACGGCATGGTTCAAGGTCACTTTCGACAAGGCCAAGTCTGACGTTTCTGCCGGAGACGCGCAGCAAATGAAGTCTCCTCCAGCGGTCGAGCGCTCTGCGTACCTCGAGCGTGGCGAGTCGCCTAATCCGTTCTTGGACCTCACCGCCGTTCCCAAAGACCAAATTAGGATTTGTGTCGCTGAGGATAACCCCATTAACCAGAAGATTGCCATCCAGTATGCGCAGCGACTGGGCTACACCACCGTGGATGCTTACGAGAACGGACTGAAGGCAGTGGAGGGCTTGCGGCAAAAGGCTAGGGAAGGCCGGCCCTACCATGTGGTACTCATGGACGTACAGATGCCCGTGCTGGACGGATACGAGGCGACCAAGATGATTCGGAAGGATTCTATAGACGTTGTACGGAAGATTCTCGTCATCGCCATGACGGCATCGGCCATTCAAGGAGATCGAGAGAAGTGTTTGGCGGCGGGTATGAACGACTATCTCGCGAAGCCGGTGCGCTCGGAGGTGCTAAAGAAGAAGTTGGACACCTATGTCAGCCCACAAGCATCCGTAAGCGAGTCTCTAGTCGGATTTGCGAGGCCTCAACGCTAACAGCCAGCCAGACCGCCTCATCTCCTGATGCCATCCGCTCTTCTTCCACCTCGCCGTCATACATAACGACCGACCAGAACGGAGCCGCAGCAAGCTTCCACCTTCCAATCAGAGACAACCCGGCATACAGCCGACCGTCAAACAGCACCTCGACACCTAGCCGCGTATCGAGCGACACGAAGTCCACCACGGACCTGGGATCCATTGCCGAGACGCAGTCGCAAGCGCCTTCGCAGAAACGTACGTCTCGCAAGCTGACCAAGACACGCACCAGCAGCGAGTCGCTACCGGCTGAGAAACCCAGGGCAGTGCTCACCAAGAAAGCGCCGCAGCGTCAGGGCACGGCCTCGTCGACGGATGAGAATCTCAAGCCGGAGAATTTACCATACCACACAAACCGCAACAGTGTGAGTTCGCAGGGGTCCAGTAGCAGAGACAAGATCTTCCCAAGCTAAGGCGACGGTGGCCGCCTCCTTCCCTTTCGATCTACGGGACTGGACGACTAGCTTGGGGCGTCGAGACAGATGGATGATGCCGTTTGATTAGAAAGGACCTCGGTACATGCCAGCTTAGCCAGCTGTGGCTGAGGTGGAGAAGAGGGAAGCCTGTCGAGGAGGGTGTGATTTTGACAAACGTCTCACATCACCAAGGCCCAGCATGGGCACAGCATAGGGCCAAAGAAGGGAGGGAAAAGAGGCTCAAGGAAACGACTTCCTCTCTCCAAGCTGGAGGCAAGGCGTCTCCGATACTGATTTATTTTCCAGCTGGCAGGAATTGTGTCTGATATTATCGGAAGGGAAGAAATGGAGTTGAACGGGCATCTTTCGAGTACCAGAGTTCCGGGCCATGTTGCCTTTCAAACACCACCCCATAGCATCACCGTGACACGTAAGCCCGTCGAGGGTTCCAGGGAGTTTTAGGAGGTAAAAGGAATTTTACTTTTCATTGCAAATGATCTACGGGTCCATGTCCCGCGCCTTGTGTGCTGGGCGGTTGCCTCGTTGTGTCTTGCCAAGAGGTAGGTCTGAAGGTGAAGCAAGCTTATGTCGTTCCTGAGCACGCTCGTACGTACCGTGATGCAGAGGTAAGCTGATGATGGGAGCCCTCCTTATCCCCCACTCTCACGCCTCCGTCTATCTATCTACATCTGCTTGTACTGTCTCTCATGGGCCATGTCGCAGTCAGCCCAGCCCAGCCTGTTGTAAGTGGCGCCGTTGACGTGCATGAGATGGTTTGAGACAACGGGAATGTACAGATGGGTCTAGATGGGCTAGAATTGCAAATCCTCCTCTGCTCCAGCTCATGTCTGTAGGTACTGCCCTTCTGAGTTCCCTCCTCTCCCCGCGTGCTCTCGCCGATCGACCGAGACACGAGCTCCCTTCCGATCCCTTTTGAGAAGCTGCCACGAGGTATGAGTGTTATATCGTCTGCTCTCGGTGTACGTTACCAAACAGCAGGTCATCAAAGCCCATTGACCAGCTGGGTCAAGTAACCAAATATCCAAATAAGGAAAAGCTGGAACTTTTAGGCTTGATCTCTCGGGTACTCGTTCACCTTTTCCTTTTCAAAGAAGGAGCAAAGTTTAGGACGAATCTTAAGGGTTGCCAATAGTAGACGGACGTGCATGCATGTTGCACGACACTCACACCTGTCTTTGGCATGTCTGATTTCAGGGACATTTGAAACAGGGCGTAGGGCAGTAGAAAAAAGTGAGACAAGAGATCCGGAAATGCAAATCCCATGCAACGTTCTCTATCTCTCTCTCTCTCTCTGCCGCTCCCTAATCGGGGGAAAGAAGGGGCGGGCAAGGCGGGCAGGGCGGACCAGACACCCTCCCTCCTCCCATTCTGTCTCTCCCATGAGCATCGCTCCTGAATCGAGAAACTTTGGAAGGGTGGAAGGGGTGTTTGCGCAAAAAGAAGGAGAACGGTTTTTTTTTTTTTTGGTTTCTAGTGATTTGCATTTAAGCGTCTAAGACATTGTGAACCGTCTCTTTCTGTCTCTTTGCTCATTATTTCTTTTTCTTCTCTCTCTATTACCTAGGTAGTTGCCGAGGTACTCCTCACTTGTTGGGTAGGACTCGCAGAGCTCCTTTCTCTTTTCCATCTGCGAGCTCCTTTCCTCTTTCGGCCCCCAAGGGTATTTTACTTACCTTTCTAATGGGAAGTTTTGAGATGGAGTTATACGTGGCTGTGAGGTTTCGGGCTCCTCCATCGCGCGTCTGGGCATCGGAGATAGAGGGACACAGCTACACGGTCACACTGAGTTTTTTCCACTTGGACATCGAAGACAAGGGGAGTCTTGAGAGAGAGGCGGGTAAGCTAGGCATAGAGCCTCGCCCGCTCGCTATCCGACTGCCGAACGGATATCGCGCGGTCGTTGAGTCAAAAGCATTTCTAGATTCCCCTTTTCGAATATACTTGATCGAGGAGAGAGATAGAGACATAGAGAGAGTAGGACAACTTGAGGCGAGGTGAGAAGCCGGATACGGCATCATCCTGCCCCGCCGTTGCCATGACAGTCTCTCCGGATGCCTCCCTTTCACGGGTTCTGACGACTTCGATCCCTCTCCCCAGTCTCTGTCCGTGGCAGTGCTCTGTCGCAGATGAATAACACGAAGAGAACAGGGTCTACGCGTTCACGCGCCTCTCTCTCTCTCTCAGCCCACAACTCCCACCGCCGTTCAACGCCGGGACCTCTCATCTTACTTACACGGCCACATTGCTTCAAAATTGGACAACCAAATCTGGGGGGGGGGGGGAACCTGCCGGCCGACCTAGCGGCTGGCGGTGAGAGTGCGATATAGTTCATCTCATTCATGCTCGTCACCTCTGCCGGGAAGGCCGGGGGGAGGGTGCGCTCTTTGGGGGCCGTTTTGGAAGCTCTAACATGGGAGAAACACGAAGGAAGAGGTGGAACCGCCCCGCTAGATTATTCTCTTCGTCTTCTTTGTTCTGGGATGCCTGGTAAGTCCACATTTGGAGATCTCGTGAGGATTTTTTGGTTGATCTAATATCCCATCTCTCGCCCGATCCGAACTTGCAGTCACCAAAGAACCACAGAAGTGCCCTGAAACAGGCATCAGTGTGACTGCCACTCGTGACTTTCCAGATGACTACATTTTGATTTCTTACCAGCTTGACAAGGATATCTAAATTGAATCGCCAGGGTGTAATCGGTCCCTCGGAACTCCAGATTAGCCTTGTGTGTGCGTGTGCGTATGTATGGGTGTGGATGACGAGGGAGTGATGGGGGACGAGGGGCGTGTGTGTGGGTGGGCGTGGGTCTCGAGGTCAATTAGATAGAATGGGGGCCACAATACGGAGTAAGGAAATGGGAAAGAAATAAAGAGGGTTTATCATAGATGAAGAAGAATGTCCATCGTCATCAGCTTTAACAAGAACGACTCACAAAATGGCCTCATTTTCATCGGAGGGGCTAGCCCCCCGCGGTTTCACATCACACACTATCAAAATCTCACTGAGAGAGCTTGAGAGAAGAGGATGGAAGAAAGAGAACGTCTACTGGGGTTAATTGTTTCCAAGCAACGCAAAGAGGGAATGGGAACAGATACGAATCGAGAGAGTAAAAGAGAGAAAAGAGATTACGGCGGAAATCAATGCTGACCAACTTGGGCCAAAAACTTACTCGTAAACCGGATTGCGGCAACGGAGCCGCCGCAATGTAAGAGAAGGAGATGTTCAGAGTGGAGCTTCGTTTTCTCTTCCTTCTTTCTATTCCCTATCTCCCCTTCTGCCTCTGGAGTCTGCCTGCCCTTTGAACGATCCTCTCGAAATGGATTTGGACAACTTGTTTTCTGCAAGAACCAAGGGAGAAAATCTGCCTCGCCGTTGTGTGGCTGGGCTGGAGATTCGACGAAACTTTTGGCACAACTTGTTTTTTTCTCTCTTTTCCTCATTTCAATTTCTCTTGCTCTTGCTTTGCCTCTTGCCTGATTCGTCACGCTCGCCCGTTCCGCATGCCTTAGTTCCCAAGTTCCAGAAGCAAATACAAATCCCATAAAACGCCCATTCCAGGCAGATGCATCATCCCACAAAGGGACAAAGTGAGAGGGGATCCATTCAATTTAGACACTGGGCAGTCAAATAAGGCACATAGTCCAAACTGGCACTAGTTCTCGCATCGACCAGGAAATGCGAACGGAATGGGAAACAAATTCGGTACATGGTTTCCGTCCCATGTTTGTCAGAAACCTTTTGGTCCGGATCAAGCAATGCCCTTACACCCAAAGATGGACGCAAGAAACCAAAAGGCAATAATAAAAGGTTCCTCTGATACTCCACGTTATTAATGCAGCAGCTCAGATCACAGGATCATCCCATGTTTGGACCAACAGAGTTCACACCCCCTCACGTCTGTGCGAGCTTATTATGCTCTTCTTGTTCCCGCCGACTTGTCATCATCTATACTTGGTCGATAGCCAACAGGCATGATCACTCCTCAATGATGCTTTCGTGATAATCATCAATTTCATCTCATCTTCAGAGTTCAAACTCTGACTTTCCATGTCAAGGTTGAAATCGAAAGAAGGGGGGCACGGGGGGTAACGACAGTGAGGAGGAGGGGGAAATGGATTACAAACAGATGAGCTATGGAGTAAGTGGGCAGAACATCAGCCTGCCACGCCGAAAAACTCGAGACAACTCATGTCAAGTCGTCGGAAGTTGGGAACACGACGCTTCAACTTGTCTTGACACCTTGCTCCCAGCATCCGAGACCATGAGTTCTGCCTCCATGTGGATGCCCACGCCGAGTTGAAGGAAATACCGAAAATATGACGAGGATCCACTCATGAAGGGAGGAAAGCCTGGATGGAGAAAATAGCCATGGCGAAGAGGCGGATCCTAGGAACCCCTTTGAGGGACAAGGCTTTGCTTTTCCTTCTAGAGCTTCTTCTGGCCTGCTACCTTTCCTTCTGTTTCTTACCAAGTCGCCCCGCGGTCCATCGCTTTATTTCTCATCTCCCTGATCCTGATGGTGGGGAAAGGGAAAAGGCAGGGCGAAAGGGCGGGAAGGGCTTCTGGAGAGAGACACGCCTGATTACCGTTTCGTACCGATTCGTTTCCAGACTCAAGAGTCAAGGGCACCGGTGACCGCACCCTGCCTGGGTCTTCTTTGCTCACTGTAATTGTGATGATTTCCGCCTCTCCGCTTGCCCAGCGCGGTTTCAATCTCCCTCGGCTGTGGGGGGCTAATGGCAGAAGCAGAACTGGTGTCTGCCTCGCCATTCTCCGCCCGTCCAGTCCTCACGTCGCCGTTCACCCTTCCCCTCTTCCGCGATGCGTCCTGCTGACTCCGTCTTGGTGCCTGCCGCCCCCAACCCTTCATCCGCGTAACATCATCGTCTGTTTTTCTCTTCAAAGGTGGGGATGGTAAAGAACGTCTCCGGCGGACACGGCGTGCACGGCAGACGCGAGCCGGTGAGACGGGAGGCAAACATTGTTTCGCCTTTGGGGGTTAAACCTCCGATGCGGATGGGCTTCACTCAAGGAGTCAAGCCTCAAGCCTCATCCTCTCAGGTACAACAGTGGGCAAGGGTAGGGATTCGACCATCCAAGAACATGGCGAGAAAACGCATTGCGGGATTAGGGGCACCCCATGCCTATGGCAACTCGGTGCCAGTCCCGGTTCCTTGGCCAGTTGGCGGTTGGCCAGTCGTTATTTCCCGCAGTGACTCGCCGGATGTAGTATCCGTGGATTTGGGGGGTTCTTAGACTATGGGGGTTGGCACGTTGAAAAACGGGTTTGGCCACAGTGAGCTTTTGAGAAGCAACCCCTCAAAGATCATTTCCATATCGGGACGCTAGCTGGAAAGGACGAAAGGCCTCGTCTCGCCGGGGAACGTCCGCATGGCCAAGTGGCATTGACTAGCCCTGCCGTTGTCTCGGTAGGGCGCTGATGCCCTGGACTTTTGTCTGGTCCATTTCAAACTCCTCACAAAGGCCGCCCTCCTTGCACGCTGCCCTAGGGATGTCTACGAATACTTCATAGGTATTGTACAACGGGATAGACTCGTGTGAATGACGTGCTGTGAACTCTAGACTCAATTAGAATCTTGGCCTAATCTGACAAGCGAGCGCTGAGATGCTTTTTGCAATCGCCCTCGCATGATCGGCCAATGTGTGCTGAGTTCTCCGTTGTAGATGAGATGAAACCTACGAGGCCTAAAAGAGAGGGAAACAAGGTGTTGCGCCTTGCAAATTAGATGCCACCATCTTGCCGTCCAGCCCGCATCTGCTAGGAACACTTGCATATCCTCTCCTTGCTTGTGCATCCCCCACTTCACGACAGGATGAGGTTATTGTATCCGTACTCTGTACGGAGTACGTTTAGGCGAGCTCTGTCAAGTCCGGCCTGGACCTGTCTATGGACGCTGGCCCAGTTCCCTTGGCACGCCTGGAAAGAGACGGTGGGAACAGGGAATTACCATGACGTGCGGGACAATCTCCTTTTCCGAGGATCCGAGGCGTGGCAGGGTGGTATCCCTCACTACCCTCATTTATCTTCGACGCAAGCCTTGTAAGCACCGTCGAAAAGCATTTCGGACGGCGGCTTGATACTTCCAGTGACTGTCCAGTCGTCTCAAAATGGAACGGTAGGGATATTCGAGAGGGCATGGTCCCAAATCGGCCAGAGCGTCATGGGCCCTTTTCTAGCATCATCCTCGACTCAAGCACAGAGAGAGAGAGAAAGAGAGAGATGAGACGAGACGCATGAGATGGGTTGGATGGGAGGCCAGGCGGATTGACTTTCCCCACCTAATAAACTTGTGACAAAAGCTAGTGAGCCCAATGCCGCAATCAGTCGAGCTTCACCTCCCTAGCAACTATCATCGAAACTTCGATCCAATCGCCAGAGTGGCAGAGAGCCGGCTGAGAGGATCCTTGTCCCCGTCCACATTGGCGTTCTGGAGAACGGAAGGGGAATCGGAAGGGAAGACCTGGCGACGCTTTGCCCTCCAATCTCTCTGTAGTCCACGAGCAGGTTCGCCATGGTTCCTCTCGCAGGAGATGACGAAGAGATAATTCTAGTACCCAGATGACCCAGAATTCCCCATGAGCTAGCGCCGACTCGGGAACAGGTGGCCAGAGCCCTTCGAGACAACGGCATTCGCAACTGAAGCTTGTGTTCACACAGCAATGGCAGCCTGTAATAACTTTGCATGCAGTCGCCTGCCAGGCACCTAGGCCGTCTTATTAATTCGAAAGAAGAAGACGATATTGTCTCAGAAATCACTGAATTAGCGCCACATGGCGTTGTCGGCTTGGGTCGACATCTGTCAACCACGCACGCTTCCCAACTAATCTGCTGATGCGCCCTGTGGCGGGCAAACGTGCTTGCTAAACCACGGTTTTAGCACGAGTACGTTACAGGACAGAGAGGCTAGTACCGCGCCGCTCGTAGCGGTAGAGCTGTTAGTTAGATGACTGCATAATTCAACCCAGTCTCTAATTCAAGGATCGACTTTGGCGCGAAGCCCGCGGAACAAGAGGCTCGAGGCTCGCGAGGGTCGGGAAGAGAACGGTGTTTTCGTTGACCGTCGACATACAGAGTCTTCTAATGAGAAAAATAGAGCAAGACTTCGTGTAATGATCACAAATGTGTCTTCTTTGCTCGTGTCCAGACTGCGCTGAAAAAGCCGCATTTCCGGAGTTAAAGCTTGGTTGAGGGTACTCTTCCACTTCGCTAATTACGTTGGCCAAGGATCTTCATGCGGCCTCATCGCAGATCAGCTCGGTCGACAGATCTTTTTAGGCATGTAGGACAGTTACGCAAGCTCCAATGAGCCGAAGGAGCGGGACTTTGGCGCGTAGCGATGCCACTCCTGTGTCGAGTCGAGACTCGGACGGTGTGGGTGTCAGTGTCGTAGTGTTGCTCGTGGGGCTGGGTGATGTTCGTTATCCGTCCTCGTCTCGTCCTCCCTAGCCCATCGATCGCATTCCGCCGATAACCCGGCCCCTTACCCCTCTCCCACGCAGATCTTTAGGGCAAGCTTCGTGGAGGATCAGCGTAGCAGAAGCACGAGCATGATGCGCCGCGGAACGCATGCAAAGCACATGCTTGCCACACTTGTCTGGACCAGCTTTGACGATCGCGCCTTCTCTACTAAGTGTGCCGAGCTAGCTTAATATAAGCTGTGTTGAGCTGGCCATCCTTGGAGCTGATTCTTCATAGAAAAGGTCTATCCGGTAGTATCACACCGAATTCGAGGTGCTGCAATCGCTAGCAAATACGTAGCCTATGTCAGGCCAGTTTTTGCTGGCGAGAGTTTTGCTGGATCAACCCCCTGTCCTGAACCTGACCAGCAATGTTGGACCGTCCTCACTCATAACTTTCTGGATGGTACTTTCGGCTATACAGAACCAATCAGTTCGTCGGCTGCGGCTGAGGAATGCGCTGTAGTTCGTGAGCATCAACACAGAATGCAGAGGGTTTTTCCTGCGCTGCGAATCGTCACATGCCGAATGAGACGCTTGGTTTGACAGCAGAACATGCGCTTCCCGCAGCGGGCACCCAATCTCCTCTGCAATTCTCTCCGGAAGTCCGCGAATCTAAAGTTACTGCAGCCAGTCTGCAACTGGGTTCCTGGGTTGTGGTAGCTGAGCAAGCCTCTTGGATAGCGGTGGCCAACGCTTCCTTCGGTTCGGTGGAAGGAGGGATCTAGAGTCCTTTCGTGCCTTCTCGAGAGCCTGTCATGTCAGGCTGTCGATGCACAACACGATAGATTCGGCTACGAGTCCTCCATGGTATATACTCAGGGTGCTTGAGACTCCGTAGTACTTAACTTCCACAGCTGAAGAGAAGAGTCTCCCGGAGTGCCAACGCCCTTGTCGACATCTTGAATGGGTGAGATGAAACCGCCACCAAATTGGACAGTGGAAGGCTGACGATGTGTGGGTGTGTCCACCGCTGGCTTGGCGGGGTCTGACGGGTCCAGGGCTGACCGGCATTAGGGGAGATTGTGATTTGGAGATTCCTGCAGCGGGCGGGTGAATTGAACGGTCAGGGACGTGGCGTTGTCCGGCCTTGGGGATGAGAGGGGGCAAACGGCCATGCTTCGGTGTTCCGTCGTGGAAGAAGCAGAAGTGCAGGACCACCGCCCAAATTCCGGATAAGGTTGACAGACCATCTTGGGGGAGCCACGATGCCGTTTTTGGCGGTATTGCGGATGAACCATCGAAGAATTGGCTTTGTCGTGACCGGAATGGATCTCCGAGTGCTGGTGTCTGAGGTAGCTGCGGGCGTAGAGAGCACCTCAGTGCAAATGCTGCGAAACTAGGCTGGCGATAGTTGGAGCCAAGCTGGTGGATCGAGCCACAAGCCCAAAGTTGTAGTCAAGTGCTCCAGAGCCGCATGATTAGTGTTGAAATGCGTGGCGTCGCCCGAAGCGTGTGATGCACGTCCTGAGGAGCTTCAGTCTGTGGCCTGTGCCTCTGGCAATAGAAAGAAGAAGTATTCGTAGGCTGTAGGCCATGACAAGGTGGCAGTGGCACTTGTCCGTCACGTCGAGGCAAGGTCGTCCGAGGCCATTTACAGCAATGGACATGGTTTGTGCGCGTTAACGGTGTTCGTCTGAGTAGCATGCATCAAGAGATGCGTACGTCCGTAACAGACAGTGGCCCTGGGAACAAAGATGGCGGTTTGATTCGTAGTGGGTAGATGCTTTGCAGGATGCTTGGACAACTGGAAGAGATCGGGTGAGGGTCGTAGCGAGGCTGAATAGGTGTAATTTGAAAGAGAGAAGTTCGAGTAAGCGCAATGGAAGGGTTGCAGGTTACTGCAGCCGACGGGCTGAGCGATTCTGTGGTGCCCATGCCGAGTTTGGACGCTTGCGCCATTCCGGGAAATTGGAGTTGCTTCCCATCAGCGGCAATTGATAACTGCGGTGACTGCTTTACTCACAGAATCGAGCTTTATTTCTATTCTCGTTTCCATCTCCAACTTTTCGCGCATCCTCCTTCCTTTTCCCGCTCCTACGTTGTGGTGGTGGTAATAGGTATCCGTACATAGCAAGTGGTGGTAGATGGTCATTGGCGACTGCAGCAGTGCAAGTGCAGGCAGGCAGTTATGGTCAACGTGGATGAAAAGGATGGCCCCTGCTTCCTCGTCACCGTGTTTCAGATTAACAGTCACGGCAAGGGTTTACCTGCCTTTTAGCTCCGCACCTTCTTAGTTACCCAATGTCTTTCCTTGGGAGCTCATTCCGACTGGGTGGGTAAGCAGGGGTATAGCTTCCAGGAAACGTCGTGGTTGTGAAGAAGGAGCGGGCACTCGGGATACATCCACGCATGCCTCCCCTGTTTTCACACCCATGCGGGGATACGTACTGCACAGTCATGCAGATTGGTCTCCATTGCTATCCAAAAAGAGACTAGAGCCAATCGAGGGACGGAACCGCTCCTGTCACAAACTTCTCAGAGGGGAAAGTGCCGCCCTTGTTGATTGGTCAACATTCGATGAAAGGCGATCTGGGATCGTCCGGGCGCCATCGCATTTGCAAGTGCAAAGAGATTTGCTGGGTCCAAAGTCGAGAATCTGGATTCCAGATTCCGGTCTAGCCCAGTCCCCTAGTCCCAATACACCAACACAGAAAGGATTAGCACCACCAGAATGAAAAGTCAACACATAATGAAAGGCGACTCTACCGATGTTCAACAGAGTATCCGTAGTACACTCTTGATATGTTTCTTGTCTGCTTTCAGTCGCTGCACATCGTGACTTATCAGTCAGTATCTGATCCCCCTCTCGAGTCTAGAGAAAGGGTGTAACGCTCATGGCGAAAATGCGGCCATTCATCCACAGTGCAACATGAAAGGCTATTTTTACGACAATTGGAGCCAGCCACAGTCGAACGAGCTGTACCGTACAACTAACCATCGGCCATGGCGTACAGAGTCACAGAGCACCGCGTGCTCCGAAACGTACGAATGCTCCGAAACTTGGCCGCCACCGCCCTTCTCCATGTTGCGTAACGAGGTACTCCAGAAGAGAGTTCATATCCTATTCTGGCAACTACGCCGCTGTTGGCTGGAAGAAGCATCCAATCAAAAGATTGAAATTTCTGTCGCCTCTAAGGTCTGAACTCGGCGCGTTGAGTTGAAGCAGCATGCCCAAATAGCCTGGAATCCGGGATTGGCCCGTCAGCGTGACCTCTTTGGCGATCCTAGTCAACAAATCCACTTGCGACTGACACGATGGCAGCCTGACAGGTAGCAACAACATTTCAAAGAGTTTCTTGATAAACAAATAACATCGCTCAAGCCTACAGGTCGTTTCCGGAGACAAGTGCTCGCTCGTGAGCTTGATAGTTGATACATCTGCCTTCTACTGCGGAGACCACGTCGAATCGTGCATCTCATCTTGATAAGCCGCGGAAGGGCATCAAAACGAATTGCAATGCCTTCAACCCCGACTCTCGGTAACACATTGCTTCTTCTTCCACGTTGAAACCGGCGATAGGATTCTACGAGACCGATGCTGAATAGCCCAACCGTCGAGCTCCCCTCGCTTGAGCGGCAGGGCTAGAAGGATGGCTGCTCAACGCTAAGCTTGCCTCAGATTCCTCCTCATCTGATACGGTTTTGAGGACGGGGAAAACTATGATATTGATCTTTCTCGGCCTTCAACATGACTTTACCGCAGCACATTTTCAACCAGGCGTGAAATCCATCATCTCGCTGCCTAGCCGGACGTTCCCCGATCACGATGCGTTGGCCGTTGGGCAATTTAAGTTGATAACCTTGGATTCATCTGTGCACAGTTGCCATTGTGGACCGCGCTCAGAACGCTTTTAATCTCCTCTCGGTTCTCGATGCATTCGACCACCATTCCCTTTCCAGCCAGGCCCCTGTCGGAGCCGGACCAGCGTCAAAACCAATTAGCAACGACTATCCGTACGCATATGCGTCTTCTGTCCCCTTTGGTTGTAGACAATGCAATGGCAGACGAGACTTGACCACCCGGTTCCGCCTTCCAGAGCCATGTAGCAAGACACGCCTGGCTGAATCGAGGCAATGCTGCGCAGCGATGGTGGAGGAGACGCTTCCTTGCCTGTCGTAGACTACCGAGGGTGAGACGAGCGCCGGCGGGCGGCAGACGAGACAAGAACTTGCATCAAACAGCTGCGGCCGCCTAGCCCAGGCGCCGTTGGGCCAGGCAGGCTTCCCGCCACCACCAAGCTATCCCATGAATGACGGAGAGAATCTTTCGGGGTTGGGATCTCTCCTTGACACCTTATGCCGCAGAGTTAGAGCCTGCTTCTCCGAATCAACCTATATCGATAGGTTCTCGAGCAACGCGTGAGCAAGAGGCGCTACGGAAGCGCCCACTGAAAGATATAGTTTCTCGATTTCTACATTGGGTCTCGCCTTTGTCTTGACTATATTCCCGGCCATCAGCCACACCGTCGGAATCTGGAGTGACCGCACCGTCAGATTGCCTCGCTGAGAGGACTCAACAACACCAGATGGCTTGCTTGACTGCAAGACGCTATCTCTACACCAGTTCGTGTCCGAAGTTCTATGGCGGATCGCGCCCTCTCTCTCGTTACCATTGTCTGTCACACGGCTAGCCGAACCAAATGATCTACCATGCGCGGACATTGCTGTGCCCTCGAATGCCAACAAACATTGACATTGGCTCACCTCAATGATGATCTCATAAGCTTACGGTACAGAATGCCTGGTCTTCTGTTCAGCTGACAGGTTGGTTGAATGTCAACGTCAGACAAACATCTGGCTCAATGCTTGTTTCAAAAGCAATAATCATTATCTACAAGATACTTGAGCTAAGAGCAGCAACACAGAAAGCAGAGATTGTTTCCCATCTTAAGGTATCTTGAATACACAGATCTTCTTGACTTGGGCACTACTCTTCAGTCCAAAATCTACAAGGCAGTTTACGCGGTTTCATCCCAATGCACTTGCCTGTGAACTTTCGCAGCAAGGTAAGGCAAAGGTAGAGAAGGTAAGCTAGGGGAGAGATGGCGCACAGCCGTAGGTACGTACCGATGTAACGTGTCCAGGTATCTCCCGAGCATCCAGAATCCTTCGGACGCACACGCCGCCCACCCCTTGAGAACTCGGTACGTCCTCACCAATTACGTACCTCACTGAGGCGTCTAAGGCACCCTGTCCCGTTCTCTTTCTGCCAACTACGAACACCCACTCCCAGCTTCTTCATTCCTTGGCCTCGCCCTCGGTGGCCTCCTCTCACACCAGCAACGACAGCCCGTTTTTTAATACCTCGTCAAACCAGAGAAATCCACACACACCCCTTGTGGCACCTTCACACCCTCTTCTCCAGCTCTCCGCTGACTCTTGAACCATCAACTGTGGCTGGTCTCTTTTGAATCCCCCTTGGACCACGGACAGCCAACCCCACTTCAACCTGCTGCGCTGGTGCTGCTGCAGGGCTCGAGTCTGTTTACTGAAGGCTACAGTAACAATACCTCGTTGTTTCTCTTGGGCCAGAAACTTCGCTGCTACGGTCAAGGATGATGATTACATGAGGCAGACGCGGAAAGGCAAGTGTTGGAGTAGGAGCTCCGCGCCGAACTTAAGACCTGACTCTTGGGCTCGACATCCCATCCATCACTCAACTTGCTTTCAGCAGTCGAGGTACGTGTATCCCTGCTTGACTGAGCTTTTGGAATCAAATAATACCTACCTTACCTACCATGTAGTCCAATAACCAGTAGACGAGGTCTGTGAGCGTTGCTAAGTGAAGACAAAAGAAGCCCGGTAAATACTACATATCATGAGAATCTCCGAAACGCATTATGGTTCTTCCACGAGGCGGCTTTCATGTTCCAATACGCACCGGCAAATCACCAGACGAGACAAGAGGGGGCTAGACAAAACATCAGCACGGCCAGGAGACGTATCCTTGTTCTCGCATGCTTCAGCACGAGACCGCATCGCGTCCCATTCGCGTCTGCAACAAAAGCGTCCAATCAGTATCTCTGAACTGATAGCTTTGTGAGTGAACTCGCTCGAACTCGCTTTCTCAGCTGACCTGCGGCCATAACCCCGCCCAGTTCCATCTCGCTAGTGTACATATCGAGCTTGAGTATACAAAAGTGAGAAATCAATGTGCAGAGTCTAGCTGAAGCCTCGAGTTCGGGCCAGGCCAAAAACGGTTCGTATCAAGCTTTGGGAACGTGTATTGTCCCTGAGTTTCCTGATATCGACCTCGTTGTCTCTCTCTGTCAACCTCCCTCGCGCTTTTGCGGCTTCTCCTCTTTCTTTCCTTCCGCCTTACAGGTGATGGTGTCGTCAACTCATCATCAGGATCGACCCTGCGCCTCTGGTCGAACTCTGCTCACACACTTCTGCATTTGTCTGCTGCCTCCAAGATGCGTACCAGGCTATCCCTGCTGGCTACGGAAGTTGAACTGCAATCAAAGAGAGCACGGCGGCACTCGCACGCGTACGCGATTTCCCAACGACGACACCCCTCAATCACCTACCCACTTTGGGAAGCTAGGCGAAACTACAATGCTTACCCACCGACGGCAGCTCCTGGCGGAGTCTCTATACATAATCAGGTCACAAAGCTGCATGCCAAGCACGAGAGCGCGGAGAATTATCGAAGGACCAGGGGACAAAGATGACTGTGTGCGATGCAAGCAAGAAACATCTTGCGCAGTCAGAAGAGGGAATAGCTGCAGCAGCCTCATCGGCGGTGGCAGCGTCAACACTCAGCAAATGGACGTCGATATCAAGGCCAAAGTCCGAAGTTCTCATGTTCCGGCTCGTTCTGCCCTACGCTCACTCGAGCCGGCTTGTCAACCCCCCTTGATAGCCATACGCAGCGCTGCGCATGCATTGTCTTGCGTGTCGTGCGTATCCTGTCAGTGAGGGTGGCTTGCGCCTTGCCACCGGATACTGGTCTTCTCCTGTTCTCGTCTCGCTTCGACGATACCGCAGTCCAACCCCCGCTCTTGCACTTTAGCTCGTATTAGAGCCTGGTACGGATACTGTAGGTATGCGGTTACGGTTCGTCTCTTTTTCTTTTTTTTTTTTCTTCTTTTTTTTTTTTACCTCTCTCCTTTGGATACACAAGCTGTAGGTGTTGGGTCACGGTACAGTCCCTAGAGCTGTAGTGATGATTGGGTTGAAACGTCTACTTGTAGCTGACAGTAACACGAAGCCGATGCTGGCGCAGGAAGTACTGATACAATAAACAGCTCGAGATTGACCGAGCATAGGTAATAGCCGGCCCAAAGACGTCGGGATCCTCGACAATGGTGACTCCAAGCCCAACCACCATGCACCCTTTTCTGGTCCTGGGAGAGGGATCGATAGATTCCTTACATCACTTCTCGCCCCCAACTTCCGATTTCCAACTGTCTTTGCTGCAGCATCCATCATCCGGCATCCTGGCCCTCTGGCATCTAGCATCCACAGACAGCACACCCACATCCACATCCCACATCCCTCGTTCCTCATTCCTCATTCCTCGTTCGCCTTTGCCGTCCGTTCATCTTGAAGTCTGATTCTACGCCAATGTGGGATTTCCCCATCTTGGCCCAATGCTGACTAGCCGCCTTCGCCACAGTTCCCGGGTTTACACCCCCTTCATAACCCCATCACCACCCCCACCCCCTTGGCCCTTGCTGGGGTCTTGGGAGTGGGAGGAGTCCCTGTGGGCGTGGGCGTGCAGACACCCCCTCGCGCCACTTGATCTGAGGGTCGGGACCGCGGACTGGACTGGGCTGGGCTTGGACACAAACAACGCGCACCCCCCTGTGCTCATCCCCCTCCATGTGTCATCTCTTCTGATACGCGCTGGTTGTAAATGAAATAAACCAGGCTCACTGTCATTCTCCACCACGGGCGACGCACCTTGACTACCATCCATTCCGCACCGAGCCTTATCCTGAACTGTCCGTAAACGGCCGGGCCATCTCCTAGACTCATATGCCTCTCTCTGTCCTTTGCATTCTCCTCCTATCCGCACTTATCACTTCATGGGTGGTGCTTGCGATTCAAATCTGCCAGGAGAGTTGGCGACTCCCTGAGTGTCTCCTGAGTATCCGTAGGACCTCGACGGCCTTGGATGGACCTGGGCATCTCATACCATAATTCCTGCACGCCTCGTCGGGTCAGTCAGGCCTTGCTGGAGTGGTTCATCTCCTTTCCCGCGTCTCCATTCAGCATCTGCATCTGCATCAGTATCCGCACCTGCAACCCCCGGCCGGGGTTCCTTGGGAAAGGGAAATGGCGAAATAACGAAAGAGGGAGACAGACACGCGCTCACACGGAGGACTACACTACTATGTGGTGTACTCTGTTGAGAGGAGGAACTTACACCACACACACCTTGCCGATTTCCATATCCAGGCACTTGCACATTGTACTTTTACAGGACACACCCCCGTCACCCTTCCCGCTCGTGGGCCCGCGGGTTCCCAAACTCCATAGAACAGAAGCCGTTGAATGCCTGCCCCCCTCCATGACCATGATCCATCCTCATCCTCCCAGAAACCACATATTACAATACCCACAGTACGCCCTGGCTCTCGTTACTACTCCAGCGATGCATCGGCACATCGTCAGCTCCTGGCGCTTTGATTCATACCATATTCTGCCGTGGAGGTTTCGAGGCTCCGGAGATCTACGGTACAGGTCAAAAAGAAGGGACGTCGGGGGTCAGTGTGTCACTGTCAAGTTCTGGGTTAGCCTAGACTGTGATTCCGCCTCGAGTACGGATGCTTCGTTTCTGTACATCGATTCCACGATGCGAGTTGTCCTTCCATCAGCCTTGCTTGCTGTGCCAACCCAGAGCAGCACACTCAGCCCTTCCCAATCTTGCCTTACGCGGTCGGCACTAAAAACGTCTTCATGCCTAAATGAGGCCGGGCCCGTTCGTGGAGCTGGGTTCATCACCGTACGCCCCGCCCTTGGTCTGTACTACGAATCCCGATATGGATGGATACAGTAAAGGATTGTGAGGTAAGGTATCTGAGACTGGGGGAGACGAGGGCGAGAACGATGGACGAAGAGCCCACGCGTGCCGTGGTATATGATACCTCTGCTTTCCTTGACCTGGGCTCGCCTTTCCCTCACTATCTGTACTAAGTATTCGTACACACTTATCCGTACAACGGCATCGTTGCTAGCTGGTCTGTTCCTTGCAAGCTGCCGTGCCTTACTAGTCCCAGCTGGGCACGGAGTTGCTTCTCATTCTCTCTCTAGGCCCTGGGGCTCGGGTCTGGGTCTAGGTCTGGGTCTCTGGGTCTCTGGGTCTCTGGGTCCCTCTCGTCCTTTGGGAAAGGATAGTGAGGTACTCCGTACCTTGGACTACTATGTGCCTACCTTGCGGATAGAAGCTGCTGGTGTTGCCGCTTGTGCTGGTGCTGGTGCTGGTGCTGGTGCTGGTGGGTGGGAGTCTGGAAAAAATACGTACCCCCCTCTCGGGCGTGAAATGGAAAGAGAGGTGTCCAGGGCAGGCGTACGGAGTAGGCGTGTATGTACTCGGTACGGAGTACTGCGTACGGTGTGTGGTGTCTGTGAGGTGGTGTCTGTCCCTTTCCCTTCCCAGTCCAACCCAAGTCCTCTTTCCCAACTTGGAGCTGGCCGCCCTTCCAGCTTCGCGCCTGTAAAAAAGGTTATTTCCACCACCTGCACCCCCCAATACCTCCATTTGTTCTTTCCTACCTTTTACCTTACTTACCTCACCTCTCGCCTCAGGTTTTTTCTTCAACCTTTCTTCACCTGTCTTCCTTCCACCCATCTTGACTGGCCAGCCAGCAGCTTTTTTCCTCACTTTTCCACTTCTTTACCTTCCTTCAAACTCCCCTTTGTCTCAATTTCTTCTCCGACTGCTCGCTGCCTTCTTATTCTTCACCAGCAGCTTGAGCTTCAGCTTCACTTTCTTGACTCGACACGATTCCATACACAACAACCAGAGGAAAAAAAAAAAAAAACACACATCAACACCAGAAACAAAATCAGCCACCCATGTTGTCTGATTTCACCTTCAACAACTTCTAAAAACCACCTGGAGCACATGAGTATACATGACCATGCTCACAGTTAAGCAGCCAACACACTACGGCTACAAGTCCGTCCATGACCTACCTACTCCGCCCTCGACATCCCGACCCTCGCCTCCCTTGTCTTACCAAGACCACCCTTCGCACAAGCTGCTGCCGTCCATTCCCCGTAGTCACAGCCCAGCTGGCCAGCCTATGTCGGCACATCATCGTGGCCTGCCTCCCCCGGCGGCCATGACTTTGCCGCCTCAGCCGCCTCACGCAAGCTCGGCTCCTCCTCCGCCACCTCCTCCGGCGCCCCAATCCATCGGCCAAGCTCAATCTAGCCATGGCCACCTGATGGGCCAGCTGCCCGGACCTCCGCCGCAGTGGCAAGGTGCCGAGGATTCCATGAGGAGTTGGCTGGCAGCAAAGACCGAAGAAGAGCGCAGGAGACAGGAGGAAGAGAAGACGAGGCAAGAGACTCTGCGCCTGGAGCAACGGCGCATCGAGGCCGACATGCTACGAACCTCGTTGAGCGGCGGAATTCCCCCGCCCATTGTTCCTCTTGTCTTTGCCGGAATGGGAGGCGGTGTTCCTCCTGCGGCTCTGGAATGGGCACAGCAATTTCTCGCCCAGCAGGGTCAGCCTCAGCACCCCCAGCTGCTACCTTCCCAGGGTCCTCTTTCGCCCGAGCATCGCCGCGATTCTCAGTCCCAGCCCTACGGCCAATATGCGGGCGTCCCGTCGACGCCGAGCTCCGCCCCCGGACCTCACGGATTCCCTGCCTACCCGGGCTCTCCCCAGCGGGGAAGGGCAACGACTTTGTCCTCGACTGGCTCGGTGTCCCGGCCGCTGGGATCTAGCAACCTTCCCAGCCTCAACACGAACGTTCCCCATTCTGGCCCACCAGGCCCGTCGGCACTGCAGAGCCACCAGCACGCAGCTGCGCAGTCTGCGCAGTCTCAACAGGAGGCCCAGCCGAGCCCGTCCATCTACTTTCACCACTGGCACCCGCCGACATCCCAAGCCGGAGGTGGCTCTACTCAGCCTGCGACACCCTCCGGTGCGTCCAGCAAAACCAAACGAAAGAGAGAGTCGCTTTAGGCTAACCTTGGCTGGTGTGGCCGTTAGGGGAGTCTCCTAGGAACAAGCGCAAGGCCACAGGCCCGCAGCCAGCCCCTCCACCGCCAAGTCAACATCAACGCTTGCGGTCGCCTCCTTTCCACGGTGGATCAACGCTTGAGAACCCCCCGCCGGGGCGAAGACGGGGCCACACACGACAGCGCAGCGATCTTTCGTCGTATCGGCCGACGGGTCGCGGCCGAGGTGAGAGTTTCGGGACGCCTCGAGGCATGTCTCCTCAAGTCGCAAGCTTCAGCACGGCCCCGGAGTACGGCAGCGCCAGTTCGGTACCTGCTCAACAACAGCAACAAGCACCGAGGAGTGTTGGTGGACATTCGGTATCATCCTTGTTGTCCGAAGAGCCATCACACGCAGCTCAGTACGGACCGACGCCAACGGAAGCTTATCAAGGGCAGGGCGAGGAGCGACGACGATCCCCGTTGTGAGGGGTGAACGGACGGGACGGACGCGTGGGGTCGCAGGATCAGCAGCCATGCGACAGGCAGCACTGATTGAAATTTGGCCCGGGCCAATTTTACGACTTGTTTCAGCCATACCATCACGGCGAAATTTCGCGAAACGAGATGCATGAGTACGACATTTTCTTCCGAATTTTTCGCTTCTATTGGATTCATTCCGCCACGTTATTCTTCGGCTATGACTCTCAGCCTTTCCAACCCTTGTGACTGAAAACAGTGAGGGGGGTGGGAAAGGCAGAGAGGGCATTCGACGGCGGCTTCAGATTGCCGTCGATGATTTCGATTTCAAAAAGAGAGAGAGGCATGGATTTCTTCTCTCAGCTTGACGCCTTTCCAGAAGATCTGAGACTGGAGGCGCGCATTCTTCACTTCTTCAAAAGGCATGCACGGGTCACGGCACTTCACTTCTTTCGATTCTTTCTTCTTCTTTTAGGCGGGCGGGTACATCCACAGCCGATGAGCCTCGGGTTTTTATCATGGATTCAACTTTTTTGCTTCTCTTTCTTCCCACACCTGGTGTTTTGATGTGTATGGTACTGTCAACACTGCATTTTTTGTTTGGGTGTACCTATAGCTGTCGGGTGTGGTGGAATCATCAACGGCCGGCCAAAATCCACCTGCGAGGTGAGACTCATCAAGGGGGTTTGGTGAGAGCATTAAGACTCAGGTTGGAGTTAGTTTATTTTTCAACTTCTCGATTTGGACAAGTTTTCTCGAAATGGATGGGTGGACTTTGGCAATATCTTCACTCTTGTTGGCTTCTTGAAATCTAGGGCTGGCTTCTTTTGGGCAATCTTACATGTATCATGATACCCTGCAGAAAAGACAAAAAACAAGACAAGACGCATTTTTGCAGAGACGGACAGACGTGTTTCAACCCCTTGGAGATTGATACCTTATCTCGCTTGTTTGATTATTGCGCGTTGGGGGTGTGGGAAGCCCGGAGGGGTGATTTGGGAAGGGGGCCGGGAACCAGGGTAATTAGATGACGCCCTGCACCGAGTTATCCCATTACCCCTCCTCTCCTCTCTTCTCTCTCACTCTCTCGCCATTTTGTGGCTTGACCCCCTTGTCAGCCGGAAATGGTCAAATACTAGGACGATGTGAAAGGAAGAGAGAAGGAGTGATGAAAAGTCATCCACCAACTTCGGACGTTGCATTGCCTACCTAGGCCACTAGGCAGTGGGTTGACACGGCGCGCGGCAAACTTCAAGACTTGGATGGGAGGGAGCTACACTAACGCTGAGAAGGGATGACGATGGTATAGCAAAGCTGGATTAAGCTCGGGGCGGGAGATTAGCATCCCCTCGGCGATGGAGATGAGGAGTGGAGAATCTTGGCTTCTTTTTTTTTCTTTTCTTTTTTTCTTCCTTAGGTGTCCGGGCGTCTCTTCTTTTTTTCCCTCAGTGGTAATGGGTAATCATGGCCCGCCCTCTTTTTTTTTTCGCCCGGTGGAGTCTAGCTGCCGGGTGGGCCCCGTCGCCCGCCGCCCTTCCGCCCGTCGCCCGCCGCCGTGGGTGGCCATGGGGCGGATTGCCCGTGTCGGGTGCCCGGACCTCGAGGTTGCGTCGACGTCGGTAATGAGGTTCGCTCCCTTTTCCTCCATTCCCACAATATTGATTGCGTTGGGGGAGGGTTTTTGTGCCTGGCTTCCTTACGTCCCCTCCCCGATCTGGCCAAGGTCAAGGTGCACACCCGAGGCAAGTCTAAGCCTGTACGGAGTGTAGGCGCGGATTTTCTCAAGTCTTGTCTGGGCGAACATGGTCTTGGATGATGAGACGATTGGGCGATTGACGTCTTTTTTTTTTCTTTTTTTTTCTTCTTTTTTTTTTCTTGGTGTATTTCTGTACGCGCGGATCGGGTTGGGGACAGTGCGTCTCGAAACCGGGTGACTGCATGAGTGCGTGCCACATGGGGCGCTCAACCGCGTCGTTGATATTGGTCGACTCAGCGTCAGGTTTCTTGTTGAATGGATTGTTCATCTGCACTGACTATGGAGTAACGAAATGTAGCTAATTTTGTGGTCCTTTTTGGCTTGCGTGCTCTCAACGTGGAAAAAGCAATGAGGCAATGAAGAGAACCGTTGCCAGGAGCAATGCACACGCGGGAAGGTAGCCAGCAATTCAGGATACAGGATTTGGCGCTACGTGAGGCCGGGTATCTCAGGTAAGTATACTTGAGCGGGGCAAGACTTTTTTTTACGCAGGACAGGTCCCAATTCTGATTCAACCCGAAACAATGGCAGGTATTCGCTTCCATTCCATGTGTCCTTCCCGGATGGGGGCAGGAACCACTACCAGCATGACAGCTAGGTTCTCGAAAAGAATGGCCCGCCAGCCCTGACTTTGACGCAAGTCTAATTAATTGTCCGTAGCTTCGTTTCGTTTGTTTTTTGGTGTCTCTCTACTTTCGACTTGACACGTCAGAGAGATCTCCATTCGTCGAATCGTCGCTCCTCCTGACGAAGAGGAATGTGGGCATTTGTTTTGGATTTCATCATCAGTGTTCGAGACTTTTTGGGCGTGGGTAACTTAACGAACTGGGTTATGGGCTTGATTTCCTGATTGGGAATCTGACCGGTCCTGGCGGTGCTACCTGGTATACGAGTGTCAGAATGCGCAGTTGGGTATGAATGGAATTTGCCCTTTCTTCTGTAGATGCCACTTCCCCGTCTCGCCTGCGGGCAATTTCTCCTTTACGCTTGGGGTCGAGAAAGGTAGTTGCGGTGTTGTTTGTTGAATATGAGGTAGGGGTCACGATATCTGTACAACAGGCGGGCAGGCATGGGCACGGAGGAACAGAGAGAGTGAGAGAGGGGTGTAACCTCCTAAATGCTTGTTTGTTTGTACCCAATCCGTACAATACCGATGACTGGGGATGGATAAATCGAGAGACGTACGGATACGTACGTCTAGAAACGGACGCGGTGGCACGAAGGCGTAATCATGTCAAATCGAAGATGAAGGTCCCGGGATATGGAACTATGAAATGGGATGGCATGCGAAACGTGATACTAGTTCAGCAAGGAACCCGCGCACCGTTATCTCTTCGTTCGACTGTCGAATCAGCTTCGGCTTGGCTCGGCTTGGCTTGACTTGACTACCTGGGCCGAAAGTGTATATCTCGGCTATTGCAGGAGGGAAGGGGGCATTCGTACGGATAGGTGAGGTTCGTCTTAAGGATCCGCCACATATAGGGCTGCCCTGTGCCGGCCGGTGGTGATGGCGCGGCGCGCACGGATATGAGTTCAAGCGCTGTGGGGGTGTGAGGTGTAAGCTAACTCAGGCGGGGAGCCTCGGGACGGGGGAGGGCCGTGTTGAGAACCGAAACCCAGAGGGCCGGCCGGCGTCCGTACCCTTTTTTTTTTTTTTCTGTGAGTGGTACAAGATTGAACTCATTGCCTGTGCGCTTCGGGCGTCTGTCTTTTGTTGGCGCTTAGCAAAAGCGAGTTTGCTGCGCTGCGGTGTAAGACGACGCGAGCAAATTGCTCACACGGCACATTAAATACAGTGTGTGGTACAGAGTAGTATGTCTTACCTTGATATCTTGGAATCTTTCACTTGGCTACACTAGATGGAATGACTCGATTCAATACTACCCGGCGTAGCACCTCAGGCGTTCTTGACTCGGTTATTTGTAAGGTCCAGCGATGCCATAGCGTCAAGAACCACGATAAATTATTTGCAACATTTCGTTTGAAAGTTCGCAATCTGTTCTCCACGTCCATGCGACCAGCGTCCTTCAGTCCACCCTTCGATTGTGAAACCTCTTTCGTTGACGCATCACTTGGGGCTCGGGAAGTTTGGGGGGCTACCATGCATGGACCATCAACGATTCAGATTGGCAGATACTACCCTCAAAGGCGGCCGACCCTTTATCAACCCGATTTTGGAAAATCATCCGTCGAATGCAACTTTGCAACTTTTACCGACCTGTCAGGAATGCCTAGCCATATACACAATACAAAAACCTGATGTCGGAGCAGGTGGGGTTTACTCTTCCCATGTTGGAGTCTTGGAAGTTGGAGATGGGCTATTGCTGATCTTTTCCCTCATCGAAAAGCGGACGACGCATCTTATCAGGGAATTCAACGACCGAATTCCGGTTTTCTCTCAAAGTCATACGACATTACCCCAGTGCCAGGAGAATTAGAGTATCAAGCGAGCCATGGAGGCTTGAAGATCTGAGCACATACCAGCACCAGATCGGGAAAGCAAGCAAGTGGAAGACGGAATAGAATGCCGGTCCACACACGTGGTCGCCTTCTTATTACCACTCCCAGTATCATTGGCACCGTAATATGCTGTCTGAGGTGTATGCTCTACTGAATATACAGAAAACATGACATAACACTAGTAGGTAGCTGTGGCAGGAACTGTAACAGGCATTCTGGAAGTAGAGTGAAGGTACCACAGACGGCAACCTATCGTGTCACCCACTTGGAAAGGCTAGGGCTACACCGTATACAGGAGCGCCTCTTTTGTCCTTGGGGGCCACGTGAAATTAGGTAGGACAGCCGCCACCGAGTTGGGTTTGGATCTTGCTTGGAATACATCTGCGGACATTTACTCTATTGAACGGAATTCACGGTTTTTCGACGAGATTGCTGCTTCGCCGTCTCGGATATTGAGGTGACATCGTCAACTAGGCATGGGGGTTCTGGGGAAGCAGTGGTAAATTGGCAACCGGAGGAATTAGCATGGATACTCTATATGAAATGTACCGAAGCCTGTCTTGATAGCGAGGATAATACTAAGATTATGGGGGATGATGAAGACTTGGATACCTCCTATCTAGATCGCTGCAACTACCTAGTATGGTTGAGAACCATGTGCTAAGTGTAAGTCGCGTAAGACGCCATGTGTATGGATGGAATCAAACTGAGTAGGAAATAGCATATCACAGCATTCTACTTCATCTCCTAATCTCATTAAGATCTCTCCTATGAATGCACCAGTGGCGTAATCGTTCCTGTGTGACTCTTCTGAAACATGCTTGTGGTCTGTCGGGCCATTACGCTGCTATCCTGGACTGCCTGACATTCTTACACATTATGAGGAAAGGAAGCAACACGACCAAGAGGCAGATCTCCAAAAACGCCTTACCTTTTTGAGCTAACTTTCATTGAGGAAGCCTTCACTGCTAAAGGACTCCTTCTGGAAGTTGAAAGAGAATAAGGTAATGCGTGTCTAGAGACGTGGTGTGAGCCATGGTCGGTCTGGCAAGCCAGAGCACCTTCCTTGATATAAGCCACATGCTCAACCCAAGTCTCGAAGAATAAGAGTTACAGACGAAGTAGATGCAGTAAAAATGAGAAACCAGCTATGGGCAAGTACTCCTTCAAAGTCGTGGCAAAACTCGAGATAAGTGGCTGGTGCGCTATCGTGGAGTATAGTCAATTTTGGCTTCGTAGGCTGGCACATACGACCATACCCATTGGAAAACTCGGGATCCCGTCCGCTCTCCCATAGATAAGCCAATGAGGGCCGGATTAGTAGTTGGGTCGGTGACGACCAGCGAATACCTGGTGTTGTATGTTTTTGCCGTCTTTTTGAAGTGTTTTGATGTTTCTGTCTTGGTGGGTGACGATGTCGTGACGATAGGAGTCTGGCATACTGTTTGTGGTGAACTTGCAGCTTGTTTCAAGGTGGAACAGGTTCTGCGAGGTACGATCAACTAATTTGACGAAGCAGGTTCATGTCAAATAGAGGAAGTGGGAGAAAACTGCAAGGTTTTGAACTCCTTCATTTTGCGCCTGGTTTGCATGTTACACTTTGTCATATCGGTTAGGGACTGCACATTGCAGATAGAGACAATATCCGAAGCCTTTAATACTAAAAGACGTTGCGTTTATTAAGTTCCATTGCTTGATCCAGGTACTGTCATTCTGCGTCTTGCTTTCCCAGTTACCATTCCGGGAGGGGTTTGATAACCATACCTAACTTATCTGTATACTTGCAAACGACACCTCAATTGTCACACCGTCTTGAGAACAGGGTAAGACGTGAAATAAATGCAGCAAGAACGATGGTTCGAATACATACAGAAGAGTATCCTTGAGCCAGTGTAAGCGTCGTTGCCCTGCGTCGACAAAGTGATGGCGGCTACTTTCAACAGAATCTTCATCACTATCTCGGTCACCTGTTTTCATTAACTGATCAAAAGCCAAAAGAGCATTATCAACAAGAACTGTACCAGACTTGGCTGCGCATGATCCCCAAATTTATCAGCCCGTACCGCTTAGTTATCCGCCCAGTACTCATCCCCATTGCCCCTACAATTATTCCTCACACAATACGAAGTATTCTCCCCGTCATCCGTATTTGGCGCCGTGATCTTGTATACACCCCCCTTAGGCTTGGAGCTTCCGCCCCCCGACATCTCCCAGTCCTGGACCTCGTACTCGGTATGCGCAAGCGACCACCACACTTAGAGCGACTGGTTCTCCGTGCCATCGCGGTTGCTGCAGACCTTCGTCTCACCCGTGGTCATGGCTTCGGAGACAGCGAAGCCGTCGCTGAAGAAGCCTCGCGGGTCGGTGATGGAGGCGCTCCATTCGATTGTGTAGGTCTCGCTATCCTCCTTTTCGATGCCGCATGGGCCGTCGGTGCATTTGTGCGTAGTCTGATACGTTAATTAGAAGCTGGAAGTTGCGAAAGCTTTCATTTTTTTTATACTCACGGTTACTTGCTTGTGTAAGAACTTCTTCTTGGGGTTCCCGTCGCCGTGCTTCAATGTTTTGATGTATGGGATACAAGGAGGAGGGGTGATCTGTCGTCCTTTAAAGAGCTCCGAGGCGGCGTTGTTCAGGTGGCTGGAGTCGTCAAGGGGAGCCGCTGATGCTGTAATTGCAAGTACGAGGGCGAGGAAAAGGATGTTCTGGAGCATCTTGGAAGGCGCAACGGTTGCTTTGATATCTGAGGATACTTCGTTTTGGGTGCGTGTGCGCGCTGTGGTTGATAAGGAGAACAAGTCTAGAGGGTATTGACTATGGTTCTAATAGCTCAGTTTGGATGCGTTCAATATGATAGTTCTTAAGATATGTACGATCGATCGTCTTTCGTGGTCAGGCTGTCAGCGCTACTATCAAAATCCTGCTCGGCGAATTTGAAGATCAAAGATGACAGTGCTTCAGCTTTGTGTCCCGCCTTACTCGTCGGTTTAGTAAACAGTACGTTACAACTCGCGTCGATGCCTGTTCTGCGAAACCATTTGACATCATAAAGTCTAGTTGATGTGAGACTTCATCGTGAACGGGCGCAATCGTTACACCGAATCGTGGAATCCCAGCTCACTTGTTTGCCTATTGCAACCAGGCCAAAGTTTTGGCGATCTTGGCTTGGTGCACCCTCGAGAACACAGCCTCTACAGTGTCTCAATCCTCCGGTGTACCTTCAGCCATGGCCTCTTGCTTGAAGTCATCCATATCCAAGTTATCAGCGCACCTGCAAACGTCACACAATTGTTACACACAGTCCACATCTCGTGATTGATCGTGGCCCGAATCAGCCCGTGTTGATATAGACGTGAACAGGGCAACGAACCTTCTTCTGGCACCAAGTGAAAGTCCCATTTATCGTAGCGGATGTGAGACAGGATATGGAAGATCAAGGCACTAGGCAGGGCCGTTTGTGCGGTCCATACCAACCTTCGATGCCTAAATTCTCTGCCGATGGATCTGTGTTCGAACAGCTCAGCTTGGAAGTATCTGGCCTCTCTGTTGACCAAGTCATAACAAAAGGTCCGACATGATGCAGTCAGCTTCGTACTGATATCGTGAGGGACTCCCTTATCCCAATCTCTCACATATTCCGCAACGACAAACAAAAACGGAAAATCTGAGCAATTTCAGAGATAACAGCAAGTTGAGATCCCATAACCCTCTTAACACAGAGGGGGCTCATTATTAATAGCTGTACCGGCACGGAAAGAAGGCGGACTACAAGGTGCGATAAAGCGATCATTGAATCAGGCTTGGCCATGTCCTCAAGACTGTTTGGCATGGGTAGAGTAGACACTGAGACGATGTTGGGATCAACGTATACTCGAATAACACATTATATATTGATTTGATGCTGTATATGAAGGTGGCACCAGGCTATTGTATGGCATAAAGGGTATATGAAAAATTCGTGCTGCGGCTCCATTCCTCTCGCATCGCTTTTCTGGTTCTGCTTCCCGCAACCCACGTGGCTTTCTCCAGCGTTTCGTTCGTTTCGAGTGCACAAATGAAATCCCCCATAACAGCAGATACGAGGTTTGCAGTTCATCCCAGGGTATTGGTCGACGACATGCGTCGAAGTCAACATGACCGACTCCATAAACGCCTTGCACGCATATCCATAAATCGGAGGTTGTGGTGTAATAACAAAGGAAATGTGGGAATGAGCCGGCCGACCGAAGCTCAAGCAGGCGGCAAAAATAAGACCTTCTACTTCCTCTTTTGTCGGGCCTTCCACTCGGCTCGTGTCACCTTCATGAGGATATCCTCATCTTTGACCGGAATCCAGGAGGTCAAAGCCTTCATGGCGTTCTCAAAGTCCGAGTCAAGAAGAACGTCCCGCAGCGCGTGAATCAAAGCCGCGCTGGTAGAGTGCAGAATGTCAATGCCGTTCATGGTGACGGGAGATTCAGGAACTTTGGGGGAGTCTGTGGGGTTTTCTCCAAGAAGCAGGAAGACATCCCAAACGCGGAGCTGAGCCGCGAAAGGGATGGATAAGTTGAATAGTGTTAGGTACCATCGAGTACCGTAGGCTGTAGGATCGATGCAGAGCTCAGTCTAGAAAAAAAATCAGTCTAAAGTCATCGGTTCAGAAACGCGTGGATGTCTCACCAGCTTCTTGGCGACGTCCTTGCCATCCAGCCACTTGGTTTGAAAGTCATTCAAAGCCGCCATCAGGCCGTCAAAGCCAGGACTGTACAGCTTCTCTAGGCCCCGTAGTTGCCACATCCGTACGAGCATGACGAAGCACTTCTCTTCGTCAAAGTAGCAGAGCAACGTCGCTGCCAACGAAGCCATGCCTTGAACGTAGCCAGTATTCGGGAAGTAAAGCGATAACGCGTGCAAGACTCGAAACAGCAAGCGTTGACCACCTCGATAACGCTTCCGGAACATGACGTGCCTGCTGATGGTACGAGGGACGTCCAGGTCGATTTGCACATCATCTGGCGAGCCTCTGCACTGAAGGCGATGGAAGTCGGTGATGATGGAATCCTCAGACGGGGAGTCCTTGTGAGCTCTGGCGCTAGTTGCCATGAACGAATACCAGGCAGATGCTCTCCATCGGTCGGGGATGCCTTTCCACGTCCTGTCGATGAGTTTTTGGTTCTTAACATCGAAATCGAACTCCATGCCTTCGCCGTCTTTCCCCTTCTTAACGATCTTGGCCATTTTACGCCACTTTTCAGACCTCTCCCATTCCTTCTTCTTGATGGCCTCGGAAATTTTCTCTACCTTCTCTTCATCGCCCAATGAAAGCGAAAGCATTTCTCCAGCCTCGTCCATCCATCGTCGATCGCGGTTGTGTGGGAGTAGATTTCCTGCTTGTCTGATTGCGGATCGGGTCGACCGACGAGACGCAACCGAAGCCTTCGATCCTTGAGTGTTGAGCGATCTAGCGGACACCTTCCTACTGGGTCCTCTGGATGGCAAGCCCAAACCAAAGGCATCCCGCTTGGAAAAGACGTGCTTCCTTCTGGGCGCCGACTGCGACGATCTAGGTTCAGCGGGTGTGCCGTTGCTCTTCTCTGGCTTGCGCGGACTGATGAAGCCGTAACGGTCGATGTCGTATCCCTCGAGGTCTTCCCAGTCTTCGAGACCACCGGCCACCTCATACTCGCTGCGCGTTTCGGGTCGTTGGGAATAAGAACTTCCAGATCTTGGAGTTCCCCAAACGGGAGGCTGGAGCTCGGCGACGCTGCAGAGAGAACACACATTAGCATACTGGTTGGGCACCAATCCGGGCAAAAGGAAACCATACGGATCATTCTCGACCTCCTCCGTCGGAGTTTCGGCGGTCGAGTTGAGACGCTCGCCAACATCCGACGGTCGGGCTCCGTCTTCCCACCTGAGGCCTTCGCCGGATTCATAGAGCGATCTCACCTTTCGAGATTCCATCTCCACGTCCGCGGACAAGACGCAGATGCTGGGGGTCGTCATTGTGGCTTGCGAGGCCGACTCTGCAGTCGTCTCTGCCGTCGTTGCGTCAGTCGTGGTCGTCTCTTCCGTCGTTGCTTCGGTTGTGTTTGTGTCGGTGGCGTTCAAGTGGTTCGCGCTGGTCTCAGTGGTGCTGACGGCAGTGGACTGGGGCGGCTCTTCGTATTGAATGTGGAGGATGGGGACCGATGCAGGGGCATCAGCAGGGGGGTCTGGCGGAGGCGCGTGGGCTTTGTCCGTTTGCGACTGTCCATCCATTGTTCCGTCGGTGGTTTGTGCGGGGAACGCGCGAAGACCACCAAACATGAGACTGCCTCGATTGGAGAAAGACAGAGTTGTTAAGAAGTCATCTTCGAGGAGGTTGTCCGTGGGGATGGACACTGAAATGGGAGAGAAGTAAGAGGCATCCTTGCTCAGGAGTTGGAAGTCTTCGTGGATGTTGACAGGGGAGAAATTAGGCGAGTCATCGGAGGCTGCAAATGAGGACCGCGAATGGGAGATGATTGGCGCCGATGCAGGTGATAGGTCACCCAGACTCTTGTCCCGCAACTCAACGGGAGAATCGACCGATAAGGTGCTGCTAAGACTCCCAGATTTCTTTCTTTCCGCAACCGCAATTTCGACCTGCACAGTTTGATAATGATCCATGCTATTGACCTCTTTGCCGATGCAAGGCGTGGACCAACGACCAGAGATTTTTTTGCTCAAAACCAACTCATCGACGGAAGTACTTTCGCAAACCGGTGGTGTCACAGGTTGTTCCGTTTGTTGCACAACAGCCGTGTTGGCCCCCAGAGCAGCAATCTTGGCGCATGCACGACTCTCTTCGTCCTCGCAGTCCTCTTCTGCAATAGTGGTTGAAGGCGATGCAGAAGGTGCCAGCCCTGAATCTCTCTTCCAATCGTTTACCGTAGTATTGCGGGCCGCAGCGCGGGAACGAAACGCAGGATGCTGGTCGATGGCGGGCGGAGGAACAACAACAACAGGGCTGGAGGGCGGACTCGAGAAGGTCGATGATGATGCAGAAGTGGAAGTTCGGCGTGTTGAACAAGAGTGAGATCTTTGGGGAAGTCGTGTAAGAATAGGGATGGGAGGCTCTGCCTGGACCGTCTTCTCGTAGCGAAGGGCAATGAGGCTAGCATCGTCCTTGAAAGGTACGAGCGTAGGCCGGGACTTCAAGCGCATACTGGCGAATTTTTGGGGTGCCATAGCGTGATATTTCAGGATGCTCCGGCCGGGTGTGTGTGTGGGTGTAGCTTGGGGCCGATCAGACCGTGCTCAACTGCTCAGTAGCAGGCCGAGCCGCGATGTCTAGATGCCGGCGTCGGACTGAAGCAAGATGGATTGGAAAGGCGGCCAAGGCGGGTGTGGTGACGATATAAGTGGAGGGCGGGTGGCTCACCGTCGAGCGCGCTGAGGGCCGTAAGCTTGTGATTCAGGTGTGCCAAATTAAGACCTGGGGATTAGATGGGCGCTAGCTCGATTGGGCAAACAAGATGAAGAGCCCGAGGTGAGGAATGAGGGTGGGATGCAATGCAATTCCAACAACAACCCAAGAGAAGGTTGTTAGAGACAAATGCAGCAGGGCCGTGACGTATATGTACACGTGCGGCGATGGTTGAGGGATGGTGTATTCGTAGGAGCAAGCAGGATGTGAGGGCGGCGATGACAAGGACGACGCTGGCGAGACTGGTGTGGTTCTGCTGGCGTCGTGTAAGTCAAGTCACTTTGGTGAGTCTGCGTCTGTGCTAGGTAGCAAAAGAACAGCAAGGCCAAGGTAAGACTGAGCAAGAAATAGGTGTTAAAATACTTTCTAATACTGCGCCGGAGGTGGAGGAACTCTTGGTAGGGGGGTTGGCTACCTTTATGTGGTGAGTGAGGTCGGATCGTTGAGATCCGTTGGGTGACGGGAAAGAGTCGCGTCGTGGGAATTTTTTTTTTTTTGGGAATCAAGCGCGTGCTCAAAGGCGATTGCTCTATCGGAAGGGCGTCTTGGAACGATGAATAAACGCTAAGGTAGGTGCAGGAAAGAAGCTTCTTGAAGTTGAAGAAGGACATGCGAGCCAGTTGTGGACATGAAGTGGTGAATGTGCAAATTCAAGGTCCGGATCCGAAATAGCTGAGAAGGAGGAAGGTATGGATAACTAAGCTGGGAAACAGAGAGAGAGGGCATCCTTTCTTTTCTCTTCTTTCTCCAATAATTACTTCCCCCCATGCCGGCGTGCCCCCTCTGTTTCCTACACACCCAGCCGTCCTTGCCGCATTCGTCAGATCCGTCAGATTGAACAGAAATCGGCATGAGTGACAGGCTCACGACCATCGTTTCTCCAGCCCAGCAGGGTCGGGTTGCAAATGCAGGAAGCGGTGGCAGCGGCGGTGGCAGCAATACATCGCGGTAGTGGCCCGGCACCAGGACCACCTTGGAACCTGTTCAAGTCCACAACACGTTGGAGGCGGTCGGGGGTGGGGAATGCGCTCCTAGCGAGACCAGGGCTGCTCTATCTTGGATACGTACTCCCAACTACATTCCTGGAATCGGAATGGTTGGCAACTTGGCAAGTACCTTATCCACTGGACCTTCATATGCTGGCAGCTTTTCGTCCCGGAAGGGTTATAGACCCACCATAATACAATGTCTCATTGGACATACACAAGCCCTGGGCTCGCCAGCCCGAGTGGATCCCCCTGCTTCAACCTTTGGCAAGTGGGTGTTGTCGTCTGAACTTGTGAGGAAGGGCCGTCCGTCCTTGAACCTCAAGGCACAAGTTGTTTGCCAGTCGTAACGATGGCCTGGGGACGGAATCGACAGTATAGTGCAATGTGGCCAGGTACAGAACTCATTTCATGTGGATGCGCGCATAAGGAAAACACGATACTCGCACAAAAGAATAACGAAGACGACGGGGGATGAAACTGTACAAAAACCAAGAAAGGAAAAAAAAAACGTTGTCAATCAGTCAACCACATCGCCAACAACCCATGTCGCCTTGTACAGCAAACGAGTCTTGATCGGGTCGTTGGCCCCAGTTCCCGCCATCTGTCCATGCGTCCCTACCCAAAGGAAGGGAGAAAAAAGACGGGCCGTACGGATACTTCACAAGTTCACCCTCGTCGCCGGGCCATTGCCAATGAGTCGGTGAAGCGCTCTACTTTTCTCTTCTTCATCTCTGCAATAGAGACCGCTACTTGGAGTCAGTCAGTCAGTCAATCATGGACCCACGTTGCTGCATGACGAGCTCCGTCCGCATGGCTGGTTTCTTCATGACCGCCAAATCTCAAATCTCAACGCGACCACAGCCACGGCAACCGACGATGGTGCAACATGGGTCATTGGGTGGTTGGCCCGTTTGATCTCCTGTCTGCCTGAGAGAGGTACACAATCACACGCCCTCTGCATTGGCGACACAAAAAACGGCCGGCGGAGGCAGTGGTAAATTGCGGTCACACTTGTTCGAGGTGAAGAGGAAGCACGAGACTCCCGTCTTTCGAGATCTCCAACATCCGGCCTGGCGGATCATGGCGAAGAGAAAAGCATCTCCGGACGTCCCCCATCTCGGCTCCTTCGTCGCTGGTGGGAGTCAGTCGTCACTAATTGCCCGGTCGTCGAAGAAGTCTCGATCGATCCACTGGTTCCATGGACCATCGGAAACATGTCTCTCTTGTGCTGCCAATCTACGAGAAGGAAAAGAAGAGAAGAAGAAATGAGAAGAAACGGGATCGAGGCCTTCCGACGACCAACATCCAATGCAAACAAACGCGCCTCTGCACTTGACCCCGGATTCCCTCCGTTTGCAACCAGGTCTCTTTATCAGCCTTTGCAGCCTCCCGCAGCGCCAATTCCAGCAATCTACGACATGGCGATAGCTACTGAAGTACTGCCCGTCTGGCGACCAATCCGAGTCGTCCCTATCCCATGAACGGGCTTTCCATCTTCCTTGCTCCTGGGCTCGAGGTAGCCTTCATCTGAAGCCTGAAGCCGTGCCGCATACCATCGCAAGTAAACACACGATGCGGCTAGCTCAGCTCAAAGTCCTCCCTTGATCGACAGGCACTCTGTTGTGACTTGCGGCTCGTCTGGATCAACACCAAATGCCCTGTGTCTCAGCCTTCCATGTCCTCCAGAAGTTCAGAGACACCGCTAGAGGTCTAACTAGGACGAGCAGGGAAACCTTGGCGTCTGTTTACCATGAAAGGTACGTACATGAGCCGGAAAGCTGGTAGCATTCATGGTTGGCCCAAGCGACGTTATTGACTTATTGACTTCCAGCTGCCCTACATACATACCCATGTATGACGACTTATAAGAAAGTCCAGGTTGCTCTCCCTTTTCACGTTGAGCTGAAATCGCGGACGAACACGGATTGGGGCAAAGCCTCTGGCGTCACCCATGTGCAAATCAAACCGAGGGATTTGAAATGAGAAGAGACCTTCCGAGCATCTCGACTCTTGTCTTTCCCGGGCTCGCCCAGGCACCATACTGTATTGGGAGGCGCAAAGCAAATCGATTCCCAAGAATGCGCAATATTGCTCGGGCTGAGCTTCAAGACTTTTCCCCTTTCCTCTTCGATCCCCGAACACATGACTGCAAAATGCGACGGAATTAAGACATGTCACGCCTTCGTGACCCGTGCACCAATAAACAACAAATCCACACCCTTCAGAAGCAAACGGAAACTTCCCGACCGGCTCTATGAATGCGGTTCCCCGGTTCGTCTCACGAAGCACATCTCGACCAGCTGGCAAATCACATAGAGCCAGGCGCCCAACAGCGTTTGCGTTCCATGACAATTTTGCAAACTTTTTGGGGAGCCCGTCCGCCCGCCCGCCCGCCCGCTTCCCTCGAGAGGGATAGGTGCAGGTCCAGTGAACGGATACTCTGCTCGCCAGGTCCAGCACGGCGCCAGGAACAAAGATCTGACGTGGCACATCCTAGTCTGCGAGTGACACTTTCCACGACCAGGCCCTGCCAATAGTTGATGGATTCCTATACCTACTTCACTGATAGGTTCTCCGTACGAATGCTACCGAGGTACGGTTCTAGTCGGAGGGACCCGAGACATTTGCTACGGGCAGACAGCACCTCCGAACAACATGGTAACATCTCAATATCCCGCATTGGGTTCGACTTCACCAGCTTCCCCTCCTCCCCCTCGCCCCTCTGCAATTCACTTCAGGGTCCTCCGCAGCCCTTCCTTCCCTACCCTAGGCGCTTCCCCCCCTTTCCGTGTCACTGGGTCGTCCCACACAGGGCCAACACAGGACGTTCGTTCCACGGTCCACAGAAATCATCTAGTGTATTCGTACAGCAGCCTCGAAGTTCTGCCCTGAATAATCTGTAAGCGCCGCGTTCCCCATACCACGTCAAGTAACGAAATGAAGTTGAACGCCGGCTCTCCAACGTGGATCTCAAATTCATCTTGTGACTCTTCTTGTGCTCCGTCGACGTGGCTCAAGTCAGACTCGGACAGATTGTTCGCAGCGCACAATCCGCGTGCCTGCATTTCTCCCCTCTTCACTGAGGACCCCTTCTCCATGCTCCCCGCTTTGCCCACGAACAGTGAAGGGTCGAGCGGGGGCCACCTTCTCCAAAGCCATGGGAGGAGCCAGCGCAATCCAGTATGAGTCAACGAGGGCAGGAGAAGAGCATAAGGATCAATTGTCTTGGGAATAGACACTGGATATTTTTTCTAACCCCATCGCTGAGCTCTTCTGCCTACAGACAGCACAGCGCGAGCTGTTACTCCGTACCATGACCACCGTCGTATTGAATCCCCTGAGGGACTATCACAATATCGCAGTGGACCCTATTCGCTTCCCCCTTGCATCTTCCGTCTGTCCCGTCGAATCAATCAAACGCTATGCTTATCGGGATCTTTCTGCCCTACTTGCTGTCATGCTCTGGAAAGGCTCGAAACTCGTCTCTTCGCCAATGCCCCTAATGCTGTGTGTTGTTCTACGCGCGTGGCGCTTGATGGGGCAAACTCGTTGAACATCGAATGCCGAATTCCCATTCCTCATATACTTTATTCCTTAGCAAATTTGTCTTTGCCTCAGACCTCCTCATTCTCCCAATCCTTCTCACTAAACATCGGGCCCTTCCGCGCGCCGCTAGCTTCGAGCTTCGACAGGAACTCCGGTGGTACCGTGGGGATATATTTGCGTGCCCTCTCCTTGTTGACGCCGCCGAAGCCAGCACCGTAGGAGACTAGCATATCCGTAACTGATGGCAGAATGAAGGGCAGCATCATGGCCGGGTCCATCAGAAGGTTCTCTGGCGCGTCGTCCTCTTCTTCGTCACTCTCGTCAGCTCCTGGCGTCTTTGCCGCCGTCTGGCTCCCAGGCGTTCCCCCTATGCCGCCATTTGCAGGCTTCGTCTTGACCGGTGTTGACGGTGCGCTGCTCTTGCGATCTTCCTTCCTCCGCACATGCTCTGCCTGGATTGCGTTGAGATACTTGAGTGCGCTCTTAGGCAATCCCTTTTCTCCAACCTCCGGCCTGTAATGGGAAGCCGCATGTATGAGCTGCTGCGGGCTCAATCTCTTCAATTGTTGCAGAGTGCCGACCAAGGCCTCGAGGTCGTCGGCGCCCAGTGACGAGAAGCACTGCAGCCACTGGAGCAGCTGGATGACAGGGGCCATGTGCCGCCTTGCAGCGTCTATGGTCGTCTCACCCGAGGACTTTGTCTCACCTCCTTCGTAGTGTTCTGGCTGGCGGTTATTGGTCCTAGCCCAGTCCTCCAGTGTCGACACGTTCATGCGGATTTGCATCGCCTTTGTCCGAGCCAAGTACTTTCGGTTGGACATGATGCGGTTGAACAGCTCAGCCCCCAGCCAGTAGAGAAGCTGAGAGATGATTTGCGCCGTAATAACTGAGTGGATATCATAAAGATCAAGAACAAACAAGGTGGATGAGAGTAATGAAGTGACGTTGCGCGGAGCAGGCTTCGCCCGTTGTTTTGGAGAGGGGGGTCGGAAGCGCTTCTCCATGGGCTCTTCCTTGACTTGTGCTTTTCGTTTGAAGATCCTCCACTCGTTCTGGAACGCAATGTCTTCGAAGCCTGGGATTGTTTCGTGGTCTAGCATCGCTGCGTCAAGCACCTTGTCTAAGCGCCTCTCGGCATCCCGCACAATGAGGATGAATATCTCGTTGATGAGCTCTGACAGCTGAGCCTGGAACTCGACCGTGGCCTCCACGAGCCCAGCGTCTTTTTTCAGGTAGTGAAGCAACAAAGTGGCATTTGATATCCAGAAGGCCAGTATCGTCATGTCCCACTGGTACTGTTCGACTACATCGTTGATCTTGTCCATGGCTGAAATCATGAGCTTCGCTAGGAGATCGGGGCTGGAGTGGTAATGTGCATATCGTGCGCTCAGGAAAATCATGTTCGCCGGTACAGGCTTTTGTGCCGGTGATCGCTGGGGCGTCATGTTTGTGATGATAATGTCGAGAATACGATCGAGCTCGTGTTCCTGGAAAACAAACATCTGGTCGTGAAGACAGCGGGACCACTCGAACTCTGGCTGTTCTTCCTCAAGCTCCTCGGAGTTCTGCGCACGTCAGCATTCAGTCCGTTGAGATGTGCCTGAGCAAAGCTTACCTCTGGCTGGTCATCCATGCCAACATTGCCCAAATCGACCTCAAGATCTCGGGCGCTGTCCATCATCATCCTTCTTCGTAGCTCGTTTTCGGCCATTTCTTCCTCGAACCGATCTTGTGAGAACCCAGGGTTGTAGAAGTCATCGGTACCGGCATTGCCAATATTGTAACCGCTATCGTGTAGGTAGAAGGACATGTCGCTGTCGGGAGGGACGAAGTCGAAGGCCGTCCTGCCAGACGACGTCTTTTGTTCGGCCGAAGCACCGTTATCGAGGAGAGTCTTGGCGATGCTCTTATGCCTATTCGTCATCGCCCACATAAGAGCGCTCCACTGATTCCGGTCTTGCTTGTCGACATCTGCGCCGGCGTCGATGAGCGCCTGCACGACGCCCTCGTGGCCCTGAATCCGAGTCAGCGATAGCACTTCCCTCTTCCGTCAAGCGTCGACTCACAAAACAGCTTGCATATATCAGTGGCGGGGTTCCGTCTTCGTCCGGCGCATTGATATCGACATAAGCCTTTGCCTTGCCGCCCACGATGCTGCTGACCCTCTCGACGTCGCCATTGCTGGCAGCCATGTTCAAAGCTCTCTGCAGCGAATCCTTCTTCTCATCCTCGGACAGCTTTTCGTTTGAAAGTATCGTTTCTTCGTCGTCGAAGCCGGGCCCAACCCGATGGGCGGCTTGTGCGGCAATCATCTCCATGAGGCGCGCGTCGCTGTTCTTGGGGCCTGATGTGATGTCCTCGTCATAGGTGCGATCGTCTAGGCTTAGGTCGCCAAAGTTGAGGGGCTTTGCAAGGACAGGCGTTGTCAGGAATTGTGATTGTCCTGTGCGATGTGTCGAGCGGCGTCAGTATGCGATGCTTTCCCCTGGTGCTCGCGGGCAGTGGGCGGATAACGTGGGAACCTCAACTTACCTTGCCAACCATCATACATCTCCGTCTCTGGAACCAACTCGACGGGACGGCGACTGCGGTCGTTGAGAGACTTGGGCAGGTCGTCTGGCAGTGGGCGTGGCTTCTTGTCGCCGAAACCACCACTAGCGTCCTCGAAGTCCATGGTGGGAGGAGGGGCAACCAGGAGGCCCGGTAGGCATTAATGAGTCGGCCGAGGGTATTGTTTAATGCGGCGCGAGTTTCGAGGTAAGATGCGGGCCGGGTGTTTGTGGGAAACGGCGCACGGAAAGTTTCGTAGCTCCCAAAGATGTGATGTCGGGCGAGGTCTGTCTCTCAGCACTGGATAAGTAGTTGAAGTAAGGTAGTTGAACAGGAACGAAATAGCGCTCGGCGCCGCTACTGTCGTGTGATGTCGAAGTGTTGTTCCGTGTCCAATCCACTTGGTCCAGTTGTGTGTGCTGTGTGCTGTGTGCCCAGTCCCGGACCCAGTCCTGTCCCATGGAAAGGACTCTCGGTACCCGAGTCCCGCAACGGTCCACGCCAATGGGGCCAAGTTCAGGTAGATGAACGACGGGCGATCGGGCTGTTGATGTCACTATTGGCTTACGGCGGGCACGAATCCGTGCCTACTGTGCCACCTTACCTTTCACCCACTGCCTGAACAGCAACGCTGAGGGAAGCTCCCCCCCGCCTGGCTCCAACCAGTGCCAAAGTAAGGCCAAAGTAAGGTACCTACCTACCTTACTGCAGAAGAGTAGGTGCCTTCCATTACGTATGGACCGTGCATGCCCTGGCTGTGCAGTGTCCCACCAAGCTTCCCCTGACGGAACTCTACCAACTGAAGATCGCTCTCTCCTGTCAAGTTGAGAACCCCTCCTCGGCACCATTATGTGAGGTGTTATGTGAGGTGTATAATAGGCCTGCCGCTGGTCTTCTATATAATGTACTCATATTCAAGCCTCCGTTGCGCTATACATACCCAAGAATAGCAGAACTGCGGTTAGGCTTACCCCTTCATCTCTCTTCTGGCCAATGCCCCTCATGATCAGCCAGCACGGCCAAACCACTCAAAGACCGGTTGCATGCACACTCACACAGACACAAGGGAGCGAGGTAGGTCCTGGCATGAAGTTTACCCCTTATTCGCTTATTTCTTTTTTTTTTTTTTTTGTTTTTTTTTTGGAGATTTGTTTCTCTATCCTCGTCTTGGTTATTCTTTTAATATATATTTTTTGACCTTTTACTCCTTCGCGGCCTATGCTTCTATGCTTGCAAAACCTGTTCATAGGACTCAAACACAGAATACATAGCTAGCTCCTGTCCTCACAACGCAATGCCTATGCTCTCTTGCCAAAGACGCGCAGTCTCTTCACTCCGCCGTCCGGAATAATGGTGATCTTGACGTGTGTGAATGCCTTGTCCTTGACGGCGCTGGGGAAGTCGTGCTCCGCATCCGGTCCGCACTTGCTAGGCGCCACAATCTCCGTCCAGCCGGCGGCGTCCGCGCCTGGCTCGCCACTCTCGGTCCACGAGATGGCATCAATCTTTGACTTTTGCGGGAAGTTGCCGCGGAAGTGCGCCGTGTCAACAACGACGTTCTGCACGTAACCGGGAGCGCCGAGACGGATGATGGTCCAGTCGACGTGGCCCTTGCTACGCGATCGGGCCGTCTCCCATCCATCTCCCATGTCCTTGCCGCGGCCAGGCAGCAGGAGGTTGTCCTTGGTGCCAAAGTGCTGGTCGCTGCAGGAGATGGCGACGCCGCCGTTCTGGGCGGCAGCCAGGTCGAAGATGGCCTCCTTGTCGTCGGGGAAGACGGGCACAGCGTGGCCAAAGAGACGGAATCTGGCAATACCACCGTCTGGGTACATGTTCAGACGCACGTGAGTGTACTGCTTCTGCTTGGGTTCGGCCAGCTTCCATCCGAAGCGCTGCGACGGGCCGCATTCCTCGTTGCCGAGGATCGTCTCCCACTGGCCCCTACCGCCCTTCCATGAGACGACCTCGTCGTCGTTGAGGTTGAAGCAGCCCTCGACCGAGATTGAGGGGGCGTGATTGCCAGAGAAGAAGGCGGTGTCGACCTCGACACCCTCGACAGTGCCGGACGCAACACCAAGACGGACAATGACCCAGTCAAAGGGCTCCGTGTTGTGACGCCTGGTCTCCCAGCCGTCGTACCAGGCGCCGGTGTAGACCATCTTTCCCGGTTGCCTGATGGGCGCGGTTGGCGTCAACAAGTTGGTGGCCTCGGCGAACCATTCATCTGAGAAAGCGAGGATCTTTCCACCCAGAGCAGCAGAGATCAAGTCTGTTAGGGAGGATCAGTGTTTGTTTTTTTGTCATGACATGGTTGTTGTGTACGTGGTGGGGTTGGCGATGAGGCGTTTCACTCATTACTTACCAATGCTGCTTGAGCGAAATGTTGTGTCAATGTCATCTGAGGCGACCCTGGAAGCCTTGACCTGCTCGAGGGTGTATTCTTGTTCGCTGGCCATGATGAAGGTCGAAATGTGTGGTATCGAGAGAATTGAAGAGGGGCAGACAGGTACGTTGGGCGCGGGGTTCGGGTTTCACCAAGACGTGAGGCTTGTAAGGATATCTAGATGGATGGTATCCCGACTTGTAGTTTGTGATGTGTAGACTGAGGGAGTCGAAGAGGATGAGAGATGGAAGTGAAAGTGAAAAGTGAATATTTGTCGGATGAGGAGAAGTAAAAGCCTCGCGCAAGAGTCATGGGCTTTGGCCGTTCGGCGCCTCGCCCGCCCCCTTCTCCCATTGTTCTTCAAGCACCCGACTGGACGTGGAATCTACGCCGAGCGGCCAGTTCCGAGGTCGGGCGGCCACAGCTGACGGCGGCATTGGAGGGGTTTGGAGGGGTTGATGGCGGCCGGCGGCCAGCGGGCAGTCACGGCGCGGGGCGCGATAAGCAAAAAAAAAGGCGTAATGATTCGATTGAATCAGGTAATTAACGTGCCTTGGGCTAACAGCTAGACGGCGGACCAATCTGCGACTTTTCCCGTTCACAGTGACAAAGTGACACAGGTTTGCTGCGTTTTTCCCCGCAATCCCATCGGCCCAGTTGGGGTGGCACTGAGCCCCCGTGAGTCCAGTGTGACGGTGCGAACCCCGCTATTCGGTCGGCGGGGCGGGACGGGAGGCTCCTGGTAGAACTGGTGCCGAGAAATTGGGGACGATGAGGTACGCGGTGGAAGCCGATACGCAAGCCAAGGCCGGACGGGAGGCTCAGAGATGATGCCATCCGGAAGACTCTCCGATGTTTATTTCCGTAGGTAAGTATATACTCTACCACTGACAGTCTGTATGTTGAACCATATGCACGTGAGATCATGTCTCCCTTCCTCTTCTTATGTCTTCATGACTTTCTCTCTGCTTCCTTCTTTACTTTATACTGGTGTGTATACGTACATGTATATGTACATCAGTGGCAGCCTGCAACGTGAAGGCCTACAGCACTTCAAACATCGATCACCCCATCACTCTAACGATCTGATAAGATATGGCATTGAACTCTCCGACAATCATCATCACGGTCGGCAGGGTCATCCATCATGGGAAGATGCTGTTGCTCGAAGGGAAAGGTGTGTCGCATACTGCGGCTAGGAACAATCGAGAAAGAGAAGCGACGGAGAGTAAAAGCACCCCTCGGTCCATCACGTGGGAAGCAACGAGCCTTAGACTCCCAAGTAAGGGCAACTGCTGTCGTGAATATGTAGCTGGTAAAAGAGGTCGCTTGAGGGGTCATCACTGACACCAACACTGCCTTCCACACCTTTCGTGGGATAGATGACACGCACACTACCTGCGGTTCCAGGTTGCCTACCGTAATGGGGCCTAGACAAAGCAGCGATTTTCGGCGCGAGCTCCAATTTCCGAGCACACCTCGCATCCATATCATCCTCATCACTCTCGTCATTGGCAGATGGGAGACCGTTCAACCTACCTGACCCGGGGAGAGTGGGTTTGACCCTTTCTTCCTCGTCTTCGCCTCGAGATCGCTGAAACGGCGTTGTGGTCTTCTATGTGTCCACGGGGGCAACAGTCATCACCCAGACAGAAGCCGAACCTCCACACATGCAGACGAATGCATAGACGACTAAATAGCAACAACAATGCGAGCCGGTCCATGCTGGGGGAAAGCTTGAGAGCAACCGTCCTTAGCGTCTGGCGCGCGGAATGAGGTGGCCATCTCCGTGCGGGATGGTGGGTGAGATCGATGGTAGCGGTTGCCTGGTTTAGGTGTGCTTCTGGTGCTTGTACCAGCACGGGACGTATCCTAACGCCAAATTCTACAGCAACGGACCGGTAGCGGCAGGTTACCGACCTTACCCCACCTGCAACGTTTAGCGCACCGTTCCCTGCAATCACCCCCTGCAACCACTGCTCAATCCGAAATACACGGCCTCCGATAGGTCGCAGCTCGAGACAACCTCGCCGTCATCGATGCCGCCATCGACGACTTCTCTGTACCTTCTCCGACCGCCAAAATGCCGTTCCTTCCCTCATCTTCCTCTTCCTCCTTCCAAGCCCGGCCCTCAGTCTCCACGGTGTTGAGAACATACTTCAACACCGCCCTGTGTGCATGTCCCAACTTGATCGCTTCATCCTGACTGACTCCGAGTACTTGCAACAATTGCTGTTCCTGTCGCAAGGATCGAGAGTAGATCTGTCGTAACTTTGCGCCCTCGTTCCTAGAGATACAACGCATTCCCCGAGACCCGTTTCCCGAGGCCCTTTTTTCAATTCTCAACGACAACGACAACGACAACCACACCAACAACCATGTCTTCCGCCACAGGGCTTCCAGAATCACCCCCACGGGGCGATGGCGATAACGAGTTCGAGCCTCTCCTCGGTCGACCCGGCGACGCCCAGCAAGAACCAGACGAATTCATCGCCAGGAACCTCATTATCGGTATGATGCTCTCTCTCTCCCCTCACCCCTCAGCCACACTCCGTCTCCCTTTGCGTCCTTGGGCGGGTCGCTGATTTGTAAACCCTCACAGGTACCGGCATCATCGCCCAATTTGGCGCCGTCATCTTCGTTGCCATGATCTGGGCCGCTGTGCTGACCAAGGACGTAATCCTCTTTTCCGGCCACCCGCTCGCGCAGAGCCTCGCCATCTTCACCCTCACCCAGTCGATCCTCTCGCTGCAGCCGACGCACACTCCCGAGCAGAAGCGCGTCGGCCAACGCGTCCACGCCGGCCTCAACCTGCTCGCTTTCCTCTTCCTCGTCGCCGGCGTCGGTATCATCGAGTACAACAAGTATCTGCAGGGCCCAGACTCCCACTTCCACTCCGTCCACGGCTACCTCGGTGTCACCGTCTCCATCATCCTCTTGCTGCAGTACATCGTCGGCTTCACAATGTGGGCTACCCCGAAATTGTACGGAGGCGAGGATACCGCCAAGTCCATCTGGAAGTACCACCGCTGGAGCGGCTACGTCGTTCTTGTGCTTCTGCTCGTGACGGCTGCGACAGCCATTGACACCGGTTTCAACTATAATGTATTGAAACTGAAGCTCTGGGCTGTTGTCGTCACGTCTCTCTTGATTCTCGTGGGTATCATCCCGCGCGTGCAAAAGCAGAAGCTTGGCTTTTCGTCCTAGATCTGGCGGGAAATAGCTTCATTGGTACCAGCTCAATATGAATGCCGGTCTTCGCAAGTCACTTCGACCTAGATCCATATATCTTGACCGACGACTGAAGAGGGAAGAAAAGGGATACTGAAACGGCCAAACAGAAGGGAAAGGAAGGGTTTGCAATTTAGTTCAAGTCAAGGTCGCATAAGCGTTTGTCTCGTGGGTGCGGTTTCTTGAGAATTCACATGATGGGATCAGGCCGCATGGGGCTGTCGCTGTCAGGCGTCGTTACCAATTTGTGGGACTATCTCGTAGCGTTTGTAAGTTGCGTAGTGATTATTTGATTCTTTACATAACCTTCGTCTATTCGACGTTGCACGTCTAGACGCCATGTGAGAGTATCCCTTACCTGTCGAGGTCGTGTTTGTCTGCTTGATCAGAAAGCCAAGTTGGCCACCTGCATTACGGAAGGACCTGAGAGGCTTTACATTTATTTGGCCCGTTGAGGAGCAAGGAGCTGAAGGTTGGTTGACGCATGCCCAACTGAATGATCGACTTGCGGGACCGACTGGCTATGCAGACATCATAGTGGTTTTGAACATTGAGGATGGTTGTTACTGACATTAGGTTTACGTCGTAGGCATGCGGCACGCTTAGCAATTATACAATATATACGATCGTTCAGACGAAAATGTTCAAGTAAACCATTCATCTGTCAATTCCATCATTCGACCTTCATATACATTAGTCGCTCCTCTGGGGTATACTGTCCGCCAATACGTAGAATATCAAAATCAGCACGCTGTACAAACAAGACGAGACGTCTCGCGCGTCCATTCATCGTCTCATGCATCTGCGCTTTTCAAACATAAAATCCTCTTCCAAATGTCATAAACATGCCCTAAAGACACCTCCCCTCTCCTTCTCGGCTGCTTCATACTGCTGACGCAGCATTTCGTCCCATTACCATTCCAAATCTTTCGGGATCTGGTGAGATTGAAATTATGAAATGTTCAGCATGCGTGTCTTATCGCATGCCCTCGGTATTCAAGATTCGTGCACGTCGTTCGACCATTAGGGTCGGCCGGTGCTAAAGAGTGTAAAGAAAATATCCAGAGCAGACATGGTTGTCTCCGGATCCAATTACGGGCGCGGCCATATTGTGCGTCTTCGTGGGCTCCATGCCACTTAGCTCAACTTCTCGAATCGTCATCGGTTCGTCGCCGTATGGCCTAGTGAGAGGCGGCTGGCGACCGTATCATCACAACGGAAAGACACAGCCAAGTATGCCCCTTGGTACGGTGCGCCGTCGAGATTAAGCGGACTCGTTGCCACGGCATGACTGATGACCCCAGACATGCTACCTGCCCATCACTGCCTCGTAAGTAAGCAGCAGCCACACTGCCGCGCAGACTTCGTTGTCCAAGTGCTCGACAAGTTGTTTGCGTACGGTCTCATCATATCGTTTTCCCCTTTGGCAGAGTGGCCTCTTTTCTAGGGGAAGGTGTTTCCAACAGGCATGGGCCAGTCATCCTCGGTGATGCTAGACCAGAACACCCAGACTGCCACGACAGCAAGCAGGGTGAACAAAGTCTCGAATAGCGCGCCGTCAATCGCGCCATTTGTGCCATTGCAGATGTGAGAGCTCACGACGTAGTTGAAGATCTGACCAATGGCAAAAAGTAGCAAGGCTGTCGTCAAGTAGATCATGGGCCGCATCTCGCCCAAAACCCGAACGACGAGGATAGCTTCGAGAACGAAAAATGCGACGAGGAAAATGAGCGGCGCAAGCTGGTACAAGACGTAGAGAGGAATGTGGCGGTTTGGCGCGTCGTACGAAGAGTTCCAGTAACCCGTCCACTTGAAGCCGGTGTCGAGCGTGATGTAGAGTGTACCGCCCAAGAGGATGGTGGCGGAGGCAATGATCAGTCCCATGGACATGGGCGTTCCATCGTCGACGATTTGATAGCCAACGACCGCATTAAGCATTAGGATCCAGGTAGATGCAATAATCATACCAAGATGGATTCCGGTGAAAGCCTATATGCCAGTCAGGATAATCGCACCCAAAAAGCTGTAGCATCAACTGGGGAAACTAACAATTCGAACGTTTTCCGCCAATGGAAAGTCTCCTACGGTAAAGATCTCGCATATTTCAATGATGATGAAGCTGATGAGGAACAGTTGCATTTCTCTGTGCGTCAAGGTTAGCTTGCTGGTCGAGCGTAATGCTTGAGCGATGTCACGGGCTTACCTCCGACCAACTGCAGCCTTCTTGCGCTCAGACCGCAGCAATAGAAAAAGTGTCACGACGATGGCAAGGGCGGCAATGAGAATTGAGCCGAGATTTCCCAACTTGCGGCCTCCGCTGAGGGAGATACCCTTTAACACGCATTGGTCCCATGGGCCGGATTGACTATGGCTGTCGGATAGCACCTGAGGAAGAACCGGTTAGTTTAGGTTACCGAAGCCCGCGAAAGCTCGCCAGATGCATATAGCGAGATGTCGATCAAGAATTCAACATACATTACAGATGGGTAGTGTTGAGTCTCGACAGAAGTTCTGTGGACATGGTTAGCATCACGCGGTATGCGTCAAAATGGTGGGCACAACTTACAAAAAAGTTGCCAAACTGTGTTGAACCCATTGTGGCTGACGTTTGCGGCGAGACTAACGGCTACGTGCCAATGGGTGGTCCCTTTCTTTGAACGTCAAGTGTTCCCAAACTCAAGTGCTTTTGCAGGCGGCAAGAACAAAGGCTTTGGTGTCTCGAGGACGAGTGGATTCGAACGGCGTAACTAGTATTAGAGTCGCGTTGTTGAGGTGTACATAGAACGGCGAGGCGGCAAAACGGTAACGGTTGGCAGGTAGCTACAAGTCCGATTTGCTCCTCTCGTTCTTAGAGTTGATTGAGGTTGATGGTTGTTCACAAAAGTTGGCGAGGATGAGGAATATGTTGTCGGGTGGCTGGTTGAGCAAGCGGGTCCTGTTTCGCAGCCTCGTATTGCGATCCTTCCCCGTCGACGCGATGCGACTTTCTTCTCGGCTGATTTCGAGGTAGCGGTTGGTCGTCTGTTTGACAGCTAGCTGTTTGTTCCCTCTCGATTTCTACTTTCGCCGCGGATTGTCGGTCCCTCAATACTGCCAGTCGACAAGAATACGCAGTGGTCGTTGGGTGATGCGATGAGGAAATTGAATTGGGATCGAAATTTCGGGCAAGCCTCAAGGTAAGGTAGGATGGCAGCGAGGAAGACGACGGGCAGCAGATGCAGGCAGGTTGCAGCTGGGGGTGCAGGTGGTTTCGCAGGCGCAAAGTGACGGGAAAGGCGTGAGGGATGTCGGGAGGCGGCGCGCAGAGGGCGGTGGGACAATATAAGCCAAGTGAGTAAGGAGTGGAGGCGTTTAGTCCTAGAGAGGTTTCGTGCGGTGCCCTTCGAGTAATAGCGCCGAAGGGTGATTGACGAGGGGGACTAGGGGAGAGGACTGACAACTGCTCGGGTACAAAAGTAGTGGAGGTGGTACCTTGGCAGGCTGGCAGGAAAGCAGGGAGGAGGGGTGCTAAGGCAGGAACAAGGTACAGGCCGGTACCTGGAGATTCATGCCTGAGGTGGGAGAGATAGCCAGCCTCTCACCTTAGCGAGGCACCGGGCTGAGGCAAGGTACCTTGAGGAAGTATCTCTCAAGTATCCGTATTCTGGGATTGCTTCCAAGTTCCTGGTGCCGTCCATCGCCTTGGACGCTTGGAGACCAGCTATATTAGGTGAATTAGTTTGGGGGGGGAAGAGGCTCTCGAGCGTTTCCTTCCTCTTCCCTTCTCTTGCTCTCATCTCACTCTATGTGAAGCAAACAAGCACTTTCCATTGCTTCCGTGTCACCTTCCGTGACTGACGGCAACCTGATGGGATGGGATGGGTTTACGGATATACAGGTAGGGTAGGTTTCCATGTCCGTACTGAGCACCTGAACTTGAAGCGACAGGGCTGGGCGCATCAAAGAAAACTGAGCCACTGGCCCACCTGGAATGGAGAGGGTTTGAGGCACACGGAACCTCGAGCGTCAAGAGAATCGACGTAGGTATTTCGTACACTAGGAAGAGGCAGGTTTGATTTTCCAGGTTTGCTGCGATGAATTACAGTGCACCTCCCCACCCCCTTGGCCGGTGACGCTAAACCATCTGGCGCTTCCGAGGTGTAGCTGCACGCGCCATGATTGGACGATGCGGCCACTTGGGACGAAAGATTTCCAGGCAGCTCGCCAACAACTGGCGGGTCCTTGGAAGTGTAATTTGGCGACCCCCAGTCCGGTGTGCTCCCTCCCTGCTCTACCTCTTTTTTGATTGCGATTTCTCTCTGTATCACGGTCGCGCAGCCAATGCTCTTCTTGTTCACCGGCCTCTTGCCGCATCTGTACACCTTTACTCACCTATGGTACTTACTGTGTAAGAGTTAAGACAAGGAAGGGAATGAGGCAGCCCTGGGCAGATGAATTCGCGACAAGCATTCGTGAGCACATGTGTCAAAGCCAGGCGCGAACAGGGCGGGTTTCCATTTGCAAAGTCATGGAGAGGATGCTCCAGCTCGTCTGATGTCGCACATGAGATTTGGCAACCACCACGACCTCGCGAGCTCCCGGACGGCCCTTAGTAGTATTAGTGTGGCACCCGTAGATTACACTCAAAGTTGTCATTCTTTTGCGCCTGGCCTGTTTCGGTTAGATGCCAGTGCTGGTGCAAGCAGAACATAATGCGTAGGCACTCACCAAGAAGCGTCCATCCAACGCTGTGGGAGAAGAAGGCGGAGAAGGGAGACACGGCTGAACAGGACCAGACAAAAGCAAGCGGAATCGTACGTTGCGACATCTCGGGGCCGAATCACCGAGTGCCTACCTCTTCGAATACGTACCGATTCGTAGTACCTAGGTAAGGTAGATACGTAGTAGAGGTAGCCCAAACCAAGTGGAACGAGCTGGCTGGGTCTTGGACTCTTGCGCTGCCTTGGTAATAAAGTCGGCAAATTGGCGGCTTTTATGCACGATGAGCTGGGAAGCCGCCCTCTGCAACCTCACACCTCCCTTTCAACTCTCGCCGCCACGTATCCTTCGTTTTCACCCTCCGCGGCTGGCTTTCACAGATTCTTTACTCCGTACCCATATCCAAACTTTCATGCAATGCCTCCCTCGGCTATGGCCCACTCCCTCGCCATACCTGTGCTCCACCATTCACGACCGTCGCGAACTCCGTGATCGTCACTCGCCTGGCTCTTCACCTTGAATCCCTACTCCCTACTCCCTGCGCTCCACTCAAGATCCAGCATCATTGAAGCGTCACGGCGTTGGTTCTGATCATCTCTGCTTCTTCCTTCTAGTATACCTACCTTGACTACTCCTCGCCGAACACGTGCTCTATTTCGCATCTACAAACGCACAGCAAGAATCGACCGCACTCCAATGATAAGGTATTGCACCATACCTCATCGGCCGAGACATTCTAATATGCTCCCGCCAGAAGCCAGCGCCTAGCCTGGATTACCAAACCGAGTAGGTACCTTACCAGAGGCACTCGAGGACTCGAGGAGTCGAGAGAGGTGTGGAGAGCATGATCGAATAGACACGGTTGACGCTGGAATTAACGTCTGTTCCACGCATGAGGCACTCTGAAGCCTGTGCTCTACATTCCTTTGCGAAATCGACGCCAACCTGGAGGCCATCGCAGGGCATCGCAGGGCATCGCAAGGTGCAAAGTACCCACCTAGAGACACCGTGCATCAGTCCACAACAAGCGCATCGTTTATCGTACGCCGTCTCATCAATCACGATGCGCCACCACTCACTCAATGCCTACGAGACCCGCGTCCACCCTAGCACAGACTCAGAACCACATAGTTACACATGGTCTACGGATACTCATCAATGGCCACAGTCATCGCCAATATGTCTCTGCAACCTAGGTATCCGCACCACCGCACGCAAATATCAAGCTCGACGTACCGAGCTGCTCTGTCCACCCCGACAACACTACGTGTGGCTCCAATTTCGCTTGTTCCCGGCCCGATCCAAATCTTCCATATTGCATCAGAGGATTCGCACGAAGAGGCTGAGGCAGGGGGAAATCTTTACAGCAGATGAAACTCGATCGCCGGTTCTGGGAAAAAGTCATGCAAACGTCTGGCTCTATGGCCTTCAGTGACAACTGCCGTCTCGCAAACGCTGCCATCCGGCCACCCGTTGCCAACCCGATCCAAAACATGAGGTACCTCAGGTACTTAGCCTCCACACGTGTCTGGACACTGCCGCACGCCTTCAACGTCTATTAGCCAACGGCTGCTGCCCATTGAGAAGCATCTTGGACCGTTGCTGTTGGACGCTTGAGCAATGATAGGGCCTCTGCGACTGCAGGGAGTCTGAACCAGCGTCGCGAACCCTTCTTAGGCCTTGTCAGCTCAACCCCAATTCCAAGAAGAACAAGGGCGAAAGACAACTTGTACCGGTCGTCGACTCTTCGGTATCCGTACTAGACGTCCCCGCACATCTTGCCGGGGAAGTAGCCCACCCGCACACACCGCGGCCGGCTCGAACGGAATCAAGCCGGGAAAGGAAGGCCGCTAGCCTCCACCTTGGGTGGCTCCCAGCCTCCCAAGTTTGCACTTCTCGGTCAGGCTTTTCTTTCTGGTTTTCATCTGCTCAATTTCGAGCTATCGCAAGGCCTGCAGATAGCCACCTCACATTTGGACGTATGCTAGAAACCAGATACCGCTGATCGACGTGTCTTACCTACCTGTCTACCGCCTATCAGTCTGTCGGTACGGATGCTCCCACCTGAATACGGCCCATGATGGCTTAGCCTCAGATCGAGTTTTCGGCTGGCAACAGGCCGGAACAGGGGTTCCCCCGTAGTCTCGACAACAACCAACACAGTACTCCGTACAGCGCCACGAGCGCTTTCTCTCGTCAGTTCACCGCAAATTCTCCCCACAGCTGCCATCTGTCAAATCATACAGACCTTGGTTTTGGCTATCTATTCTTCGCCACCGAGCAAGCCATCTTTGACCAGCTCAGCATCCGTTCCTCCGGTTGTAAGTTCTTGTGGGTGGAAAAATCTGTCCGAATTGCTGGTTGGGATGGCCGCATTGATCCAAGGCGGTCGGGGGCATAAAGGGCTGGACTGGATGGTCATTGACTGGAGCGAAATGCCCATCGGGGTCCCATACTCTTTGGGCTTCCGCCTCTCAAGAGCGAGGGTCTCCCTACCAATGAATGGAGCAACGTGAAGTTTGTTCGGATACGGAGCATAGCACACCGCCCCCTTCCCAAAAGTGCATAGATGTCTTCTGAGTATCCGTACCACAGTACTCCGTACCTCATTAATCAAACAGTGGAAAGGTTGGCAAGGTTGGATCAGCTTCGCCCGTCTTGTTTCTCATCATTGCGGTTGCGGAACTGAAGGATCTACGTCTGAACATCCCGGCCGTGCTGAAGGAGTCGTTCTAGAACCTGGCAAAACTCAGTCGATTGCGACCCTCCCACGCTCCCTCGGGCATCCAGTACGCAGCCGTGGCACTTTGCGCCACTCTCTTTTCAGGTGATTTATGGGTGTGGCAGTGCATCTGGCAGTATGCATGCATCGGTGGCATCCAACGACGGACGACCACACAACCCGCGTCCACTCCGTACAGGCCCGGCCAGATATCTTTGCGACGTGAGGGCTGCAGACCAGGCAGCCGGGTCATGGCACCACGGCTTGTACGCGTGTAATAGCTCAAAATCGCCACTTTGATGTGCGGCCACTTGTATGAAATGTAAACCCTGCCAGCAACGAACGACATACCCTATACTCAATTCTACATGTCTTCTCTCGGTACGGATAATCATGGCGCAGCTCTCGCAGTATACGTTCCGCCCCGCCAGTGTGATGACGAGCAAAGAATTAGAGTTGCCGGACCCCTCGTGTCGATCATTGCCTACTTTCCTGCCCATTTACGCGAGATGCCATGTGCAGTTGTGGTTCTGATGTAGATATGCACTACTTACCGTCTAGAGCTCACGAAGATCTTGGAAGGAAGGAGATGAGTGCAGGTCTACAGCCAATCACGACTGGGTTGCCTCTTGACCTTTCCGGTCTGGTTTTGGGGGTCTTCCTCGCTCGAGCTGCTACTGCGACTGCATCTCTGGCTTTCACGTGGCAGAGGGAATGGATGGCATAGTCCGGCGTCTGCCAAGTAGGGATTCTTGTAAGTGGGCTTGATTGTGATCCCAATAGTTGCGATCACTCATGTAAGACTTGATATGTAGGAACCAACAGTGATTCAGCTTTTGTCTTTGACAGAGGTGAGGTGGGCATGAGGTCTTTTCACCGGTCCCTCATCCTCGACTCGATGAAGCCGGGGACTACTTTCGCTGAGGACTGTTATTCGCGCTGGTTCAGTTAGTAGATGTTTTGGAGCATTATATTCCAACACTAGCAACGCTTTGATGTCGGTCACGCTGTAAACCGGTATCAATGGAATCAAGATGGTATGTGAAGAGGAGTTTGCTTTATTCTCGGCGTTGCTGACCAGAAACCGAAGCCATCGAATGATGTTGGCGGAGTCAGGGCATCATATGTAGATGCCTGTACAATTGTGCCTTAGCATGACCACGAAAAGAGGGTAGATTTCTTTTCCAGATTGATTGATAGTCTAAGAGCTCTAGTCCGGCCATGCAAGTGACAAACAAATCTGCGTGCCTTACAAACGCTCTTATCACCGATACTTGTGAGAAACCCTTGCAAAAACTCAGGTGCACCAAAATGGCAGGTAAGTTGATATGAATAAGTCTAGAGAGAGCGATAGAGCCACATTGGAAAGCACAGAGAGTGGGAGTGAAGATGCGAGGAAACGACGAGTTTCCTCTCTTCTCTTATCTTATCGCACCTTCTTCCCGTGTCGTCCAAAGCACCCCTGGCGAATAGGTATTGGATGGCACGAAGGTTGGGTACGGGCGCTTCGCTAGCGGCCCCCGCTTGGTTGCAGCCGCGAGTGGGTGCCCGATCAACGCAGCCAAACATTGAGCTACAGCGCAGACGGCACTGCTAGTTGGGGGTGGTTGCTCCGCAACGCCTAACAAAATAAATGCCGTCAACCTCGATTGGCAGGGGCCCGTCAACGTGAGCAGCCCCGAACAACATCTCACCGCACCTGTTCGTTGTCGTCGTCGTCACATCCACACCCATCCCCGGCTCCATCCACAACCAACTCCCCCGGGTAACAAACATTGAAATCCCCCCACCCGGCTCTTAAGACTGCTCCCACCCATATTACCGCTGTCACCGACTCGAGCATTTGCCTTGGATCACAGAGTCCCGGGTGAACCTGACTTGACATTGCCTCGTTTTGCTTAGGTTTTGCTTTGCGCATTCGCCATCATCGCTTCCTGCAGAGCTTCTTCACATCTGCTCCTAGCAATTGCCGCTTTATGCCATTCTTCCTGGTGCAGCGCGGCGCTCAAGCAACGACTAACACTACCTGAATCTTCCATCATCAACACCAAACTGCCTGAGGGACTGTGTCGCATTGCATTGACTTACATTTTCCCTCGCGCCCGCATTCCAAGGCCTCTTAGCCTCACCACCAACATCACCCACCCGACCTCAATCACATTCTAGTCACCTCGTCGCCCGTTCGAGAACAATGGCGCCCGTGGAGCGCGAAGCCTCCAGGGACGCTGATCGTCCTCTGAGACACAGACAATCAATGTCTTCTGATCAAGGCAGAGCTCTGGTCCCAATGTAAGTCGCCAAAACACAAAACTTCTTCCACCGACATCCATCCCCCATACACAACCTTCATGATGCGCTTGCCATGTCTGCTATCTGGCGTAGACTGATGAAGACCAGGTGGGACAGCTCAGATCCCGACAGGGCACCACCGCCCTTGCCCATGAACCCGCAATCACCAGTTACAACCTCTAGGAAAGGAACTTCCGTTGCTATTCAGTCGGCTCACGCTGCTTTAAACGAAAGAGCTCGCGAGAGCGCCATGCTTCCGGCACCCTTGACCAAAAGGAACACCGAAACATCCCCCGAACGTTCTCTCATCAAAGGGTCACACCACAAACGCATGCAGTCCCTACAACCAGGAAACGTCAGAGACCTCAGCCTACTCTTGGAGAGTGGCCAGCAGTCCAATCCTCCTTCACCGACAAAGTCCCCCGAGAGGACACGTCCTTCCACGCCGGCGGCCAACAGAAGGGACAGCTTCGCCGACACAAGAAGAGACAGTTTCGCCGACAGCAGGAGAGACAGCTTCGCAGATTTGAGATCGACGGAGAGAGAGGCCACTACGCCTTCATCAGTTCAAAGCCAGACGCCAGTGGTGCGTCCGACAATGAAAAGACAACAGCAAAGCATCTTGGGCGAAAACACACCTCCACAATCTGCTACCATGCTTGCCATACAGAATATGCCGCTTCAAGGTCAGCAGGATAAGGAGAATGTCGCAAATGGCTCTACTGCACTCGTCAAGGCTCCTCAACAGGTCGAAGCTCTGTCGGGCCAGATTCTTAGCCTCACTAGCATCGCGACAGCCCTTCAGAAAGACATGGCCCAGCTGAGCCGAAGAAGTCGTGACAATGCCACCGACTTGCTAAGTTTGAAGGAAGCGACAAAAGCTCGGGACGAGGATATCCGCAAGAGCTTGCGCGAACTTATCAATAATGCCCAGGATGCTGCTGCAAGCAGCAGGCCGAGCTCTCGCGACCCCTTCGTCAACAGCTTGTTCCTCGATACCAAGCCCCACCACACCTCTCCTCCACCAAGCAAAGCCGGACGCCCCTTTTCTCTGCCTAGAATTCCATCACCGAATAGCTTTGCGGCATCCATCGATCGAGAGGCTTTGAGCACCCCCTCGCTCTGCAACTCCAACGCCAACTCCAACTCAGATTCTCCGACTACCATCGCGATCCTGGACAAGATTATCAGAGACATGGGTACGAAGGAGGGACATGACCTGCTTCTTGCTCGCCTGACCGACGTTGCCGAGAAGCTTGCTGGAGTGGCGCCCGCTTCCAAGGTCGAGGAGCTGATCCAGCTCGTCAAGACAAAGCCAGCTGATGCCATGATCTCGCGAAGCGGCGGTGGTCATGGAGAGAGCAACAGGAATATGCCTCGTGCAGCTGTGTTTGACGATGATAACAGCACCATGGACTTTGATTACGACCCCGGATATGCAAGTCAGCTGACCCATCGATCAGAGAGGGCCTTGCATAATGAGCCCGCCTCAAGATCTGCAGCATCTGGCAATGCTTCTGAGATCGTCAGTGACGAAGTGCTCAAGATCATCCGTACCGTCAAGGACAGCGTAGCACAAGGGGGCGGTCTCACCGCAGAAGTCAAGGCTCTCGTCCGGGAGCTTCGTGGCGAAGTCCTGGGTATGGGACGGGAAATTGGAAGGAGACTGGACGAAGCTCAGGCACAGCCAAAGTCTGAGGAGCCCTTGACAGATAATGATGAAGTTTCGAAAATCGTCCACGAGGGGATCGAGCAGATGAGAGAGAACATGGATGAGCTTCTTCGTGAGCATCGACGCCAGTCCGCCAACTCCGTGGCCTCAAGAGCACCAGCAATCGACTACCAAGAAATATATAACGCCATGAGAGCAGCGCTCCGAGACTCCCAAGCATCGCAGGAGAAAGAGCCTGATCTGAATCGGGAGGATGTCATCGAGGCTGTCAGGGACGCCTGGGAAAACTACAAGCCCGAGGTTGAGAACCAGGATCCTGGCCTCGGACGCGAAGAGATCCTCGAGTACCTCAAAGAGGGGTTGCAGGACTACGTCGACAGGGACCAGGAGCCCGTAGGAGCTTCGCGAGAAGAAGTGTTCCAGGCAGTTGTCGAGGGTCTCAAACATTTCTCGCCACCTCGTGTTGAGACACCAACAAGCCTCTCACGAGACGAGATCCTGGAAGCCGTTCGCGAATGCCTGGAGGAGTTTGAATTTCCTGTTGCCCCCTCGGCTTTCACACAGGAGCTCACCCGAGAGGATATGCTTCATGCGGTCAAGGAAGGCCTCAGCGGTTACGATCTCCCTACCGCCGGAGCTCTCGTACCGCACCAGAACAACAATGAGGAGGTCGTCACTCGTTTGCAAGAGATTCTTGAGTACATGCGCGGAGAGTTCCGAGCGGTGACAGAGGATGCGAAAGTGAACGCCGCCGCCAACGGACGTGACACGGAGCAGATTTTGGATGCTACAAAGGATGGTCTGGAGAAGCTTCGTGCCGACATGGAAGCGTATGTCAGTCATCTCAGTGGCAGCACCGCCGGACAGGAAGAAATCACCCAGACTCTTCTTGGCACATTAGATACCTTCAGAGACGAGATGGCTATGCTGGTCGACCGCGTGTCGAGCGATTCCAGGTCGACAATCGAATCACACATGGAGTCACTACGCGACACCGTCAACTCCTCCATGGTGCCGGTCACTCCGCAAGTCAACCAGAAGGAGATCATCGAAGCCGTGAGAGATGGAATCGATAGCGTGCGTGGCGAGTTGCGCCGACCATTTGCCGGCGTCACGGACATTCTTGACGCTCTTCACGATGGCTTGGCCGATCTGCGCATCAGTATCGACAAGGTCGCGAACCGGCCAGCGGATCTCACAGCCAACGATGAGGTCCTCGACGCATTGAAAGCCGGGCTGGACAACGTTCGCTCAGAAATCGATGGCCTTCGGGAACTGCAAGGCCAGAACGACAAGGCATTGACGACAATGCATGACGGCGCTGTTGTGCCGGTCCCGGCTGATGCCCTCAAGCAGGATGACATCAAAAACCTCGAGGTTCTCATCACCCAGCTCCGGATCAAGATTGAGGCCATGGAACCCGCGAACGCCGATCCTGTCGCCAAAGACGATCTCACTCGCATGGAGGACATGCTTCGTTCTCTCCAGGAATCTGCATCCAAGGACGACATGCTCCGTCTCGAGGACATGCTTCGACTCGTACAAGAGTCGGTCTCAAAGGACGAGACTTCCCGGATTGAAGAAGTCTTGCTCAATGCACAGAGCTCAGTCACCAAGGAGGATATTACCCGTCTGGAGGAGGCGATTCTGCCCATCCAGGAGTGGGTCAAGTCCAAGGAGAGCCCAGTCAGCACCGATGCTTCAACAAAGGAGGACGTCCAAGCGATTGAAACTATCCTTCGTAACACTAAGGGTCGACTGGACGATCTCATTGACAACGAGCAAGCCGTGCGGAAGGAGCATCTGGACAGCTTGGAAAACACCATACTGGAAACCAGAGAAGCCATCAATCTCATCACTACCCAGCTGGACACTCTCCCGAAGAAGGATGACGTGACATCCGTGGAAGCATTGGTTACGCAAGTTGCTGCAGGCTTCGAAGAAATGAAAGAGAGCGCTGCCAAGCAACTGGAAGATCCCGAGCGAGTCACCAAGACTGACGTCGAGGCTGTGGAAGCTGCATGTCACGATATCAAGGACGTATTTGACCAACTGCTGAAGACGGAGATAGCGACCCTCGTCACCAAGGAAGACCTGAAAAAGACAGAGACGACCTTGGAGGAGCTCAAAGGCCCCCTCGAGGCATTGGTGGTTCTAGAGGGACTCAAGGAAGGACTGCAGGAGGGCATCAAAGCTCCATTGGACGAGTTGAAGACGGAGCTCAAGGCCCCCATCGAGGAGCTCAAGGCCCCCATCGAGGAGCTCAAGGCCCCCATCGAGGAGCTCAAGACTCCACTCGAAGAGCTTAAGACACGACTTAACGCCCTCACCGAGTCCCACGACAAGGGAACCGAAGAGCGCCAAGCCGAGATCGTCGGCGTTGGCGAACGCGTCACGGAAGTCAAGACCTTCCTCGAGGAGTTCCAGGGTTTGGTTAAGGGCAAACTCGAAGAGGGTGCCACTGGAGTCGAGAGCCTCTCAAAACTGCTCGAGGGTGTGTCGACAGCAGTGGAAAACAACGCCTCTGTGAACCAAGATCTGAAGGACCTCTCCGATACGATGAAGCTAGAATTCGAGGAGTCCAAGGCCGCCGTAGTCGGTGCTAAGTTGGAGTCAGACGAGAAGTTCCAGCAGACCACTGATGCCTTGAGCGCCAAGATTGAGGAGAAGGTCACGGAGTTGATGACCAAGTACGACGAGTTCCACGTTGCCCTCGACGACCGCGCAAAGGCTGGAGAGGCAAGAGATGCCAGCACCGAAGAGGCAGTCTTGGGTACTAAGGCTGTTGCTGAAGAGCTCAAGTCTCTCGTGGACACACTTGGCGCTGCTGTTACCGACTCGATGGAGAAGATGGAGGAAGCGTCCAAGACCGTCTTCACCAGAGTTGAAGATCTCATGACCAAGTCTGAGGAGAACCACACAGATGGGAAGGCCGATCACCAGCAAACTCGGGACCACTTGAAGCAAGCTGTCGATGCCGTCGAGATCATTCAGGGACAGCTTGTTGAATCCCAACCTCAGATCTTGGAATCGATCAAAGATGTCTTGCTTATCGTTGGCCAACATTACGATTACGCCAAGACGTCAACGAATGATATTCAAAAGACAATCGAGGATGCCAAGCCAGTCGAGCTCGCTCTGCCACCAATTCCCGACAAATATGACGACACTGTGGTTCTGGAGAAGCTTGCCAAGTTGATCGAGCATTCCGAGGCTCCAGTCGAGAAGTACGATGATGCAGGTGTTCATGAAAAGCTTGACAAGCTCGTCGAACATGCTTCCGTTCCTCCTGAGAAGTACGACGACGCGCCAGTACATGAGAAGCTTGACAAGATTGTAGAGCATGTTTCCACTCCAGCGGAGAAATACGACGATACACCCGTTCATGAGAAGCTCGACAAGCTTGTAGAGCACTCTCAAGTACCAGTCGAGAAGTACGATGATGCAGGTGTTCACGAAAAGCTTGACAAGCTCTCTGAACAGCAGTTGTTGATCCCGACGGAGAAGTACGATGACGCACCGGTCCATGAGAAACTCGACAAACTCGTGGAGCACTCTCAGATACCTGTGGAGAAGTATGACGACGCGCCCGTTCACGAGAAACTCGACATGCTTGTAGAGCACTCTCAGGTGCCTGTTGAGAAGTACGATGATGCGCCGGTGCATGAGAAGCTTGACAAGCTCTCTGAACAGCAGTTGTTGATCCCAACGGAGAAGTACGACGACGCAGTGATCCAGGAAAAGCTGGACAGGATCGCTGAGTACCAGTCTCTGCTTCCGACCGAGAAGTACGACGACGCGGCAGTTCAGGAGAAGCTCGACATGCTTGCCTGTGGACAGTCGTTGATCCCTACGGAGAAGTACGATGATGCGCCAGTGCACGAGAAGCTGGACAAGCTTGCCGAGCAGCAACTGTTGATCCCAACCGAAAAGTACGATGACACAGTAATTCGGGAACAGCTCGGAGTTCTGGCTGAACAGCAGCTGCTGATTCCGACCGAGAAATACGACGACGCAGCCGTGCAAGACAAGCTGGACAAGCTTGCCGAACAACAGGCATTGATCCCCACCGACAAGTACGACGATGCCGCTGTTCACGTCAAGCTGGACGAGCTTGTTGATCATAGTCATGCTGCTGAGAAGGCCTTTGGTCAGCTCGACACTCTTGAAAAGGTCCATCAGCAAGTAATCCAAACGGCCACAGACATCTCCCTCTTCCTTGCAAGTCAGACCAAGAAGATCAAAGAGGAGGAAGACGACAGAGAGCAGATTCTCCAGGAAGTGACCATTGATCTTGAGCGCAAGCTTGCCCTCAGGGAGCAGATCGAGGCCAGTCTGCTGGATCTGAAGCAAGAGGAAGAGAGACTCAGGGCTTCTGTTCTCGGACTCCGGACGGAGCAAGAAAGTCTCATCCGGCAAAAGACAAGGCTGACGGGCGATGTTTCGTCTCTCGAGACTGCACTGCATATCCGTCGGGACGAGCTTCATGACATGGAATCTCGTGCCGAGGGTCTGGAGCGCCGCATTCTGGAAGGCGTTATGGACCATTCCCGCGTACTCCTGATGTCGAAGGCAACCAAAGGGCGCGACGCTATGAGTCGTAAGCGTGTCCGGGACCAGAAACCGGGTCAGGAGAATGGAGTCCCCGAGAAGCCTGCATCTCCTGCTGTTAACCTGGCCCTTTCCGCGAAACGAAACCTGAAGCCTCCGTCGCAAGCGGGCACTGCTCGCCGTATCTTGTCCCTGAGCCAGATCACGAACAACGTGCCGACCGGTGGAGTCCAGCGTAGCCAGAGCGTCAGGACTGCCGGTGCCCGTGGTCATCGCAAGTCTAGCTGGGCTGGGGGCTTCTCGAAGGGCTACGGAGATCTTGACAAGGAGAACATGTCTTTGAAGGAGACGGAGGAGGAGAACATGCCCAGTCCCACGCCTGTCATGCACGAAGAATCGGCTGGGGCCGATGATCCTAGTGATACCGAGACATTGCGTCGTAGCAGCCATGGCAGTCGTGTGAGCCGTGGTAGCCGCGGTACAACTGTCGTGACGGAGAGTACTGACAACTACACCGGCGACGGCGACTATTCGGACTATTACGACGACAACCACAGCGATTTGCAGAGTGACCTCCAGAGCGATTGGACTGAGAGTGTCGTGAGCTCAAACGTCAGTTCCAATGTCAGTTCAGACCTTGGCTCCGACATGAGTCAAGAAACTCTGAACAATGAGGTCACGGCCTAGGAACACAGAGTTGGTGTCTATTGAGAAGTTGTTCTTTCACATGGACATATTGACGAGTATTGAATAACGCATGAGCCTGCTGGGTCGGCGTCACCTAGGATGAACGGTAGTTTGTATCAAAATGGAGTTATTGGGTTTCCTTTCTCTTTTGTCTGAAATTGGTATTGCTGGTAAGAGTCCAGTTGATGTTTAGTATTGTAGGCAGTGTGTTGGAAGTAGTAAAGTATAAAATTATTACCTCCCTACAGCCGTGTGCCATATGATGAACATGTGTTTTGATGAGCCTCGACGACTCGACTTTTGATTTTACCGAGATGCGCCAGATGCACGTGACAATGCTCATACAAAGGAGTGCGAATACAAGTGTTGTTACAAAAGATACCATGTCCGTGTCCTCATTTCAAGCCAGGACTATGTAAAGTGCTTGGGTGCTATGAGATAGTCTTGCGAACAATCTTTTCCTTTCCATCCATCCACGGCTGCAGGCAAGCCGGAATGGAGACGGACATTTCCTGCTCGTTCCATCCGGCTTCCAAAAGCGCAGCCAGCACTCGTGGGACGGCGAGAGCAGTGCCGTTGACGGTCCAGGGGAAGGTAAGCTTGCCGTCAATCTTTGCCCGCGTGGCGAGCCTCCGCGTCTGGTAGTCGGTGCAGATGCTGGCAGACGTGACCTCGCCCCAGCCGTCATTCTGCTCCTGGCGAGACGGGAAGAAGGTCTCAATGTCGCACTTGCGTACGGCGGAGGCGCCGAGGTCAGCGGTCGGCATCTCGAGGACGCGGCAGTGCAGGCCGAGAGACCCGAGGATCTCCGTCTGGATGTCGAGCATCTCCTCAAAGACATCGACCGTCTCGTCGGCGTCGGGCGCGGTCCAGGCGAACATTTCGACCTTGGTAAACTCGTGGACGCGGTAGAGGCCCTTTGTGCTCGCGCCGCGGGCGCCGGCTTCAGCGCGGTAGCACCGGGAGACGGCGACGCGTTTTGCGGGCAGCTCCGTGGCGTCGAGGGTCGTCTCGGCCTTCATGCCGGCCAGCGGGATCTCCGACGTGCCGGCGAGGGAGAGCTCTGGCTTGCCGCGCTCGGCGTCGGCGGCGGACTGCGCGAGGCTGTAGATTTGCTGCTCGCCGTTTTGGTCGCGCGGCTGGAAGCCGCAGGCGGCGGCGACGTGGCTGTAGACGACGCTGGGCGGTGCGACCTGGCGCCAGCCGTGCCGCGTGGCGACGGCGAGAGCGTACTGCACGAGGGCCTGCTCCAGCTGCGCGGCCTCGTCGAGGAGGTAGTACCAGCCCCAGCCCGAGACGGTGCCCGCGCCGGCGAAGTCGAGGAGGCCCAGTTCCGAGCCGATGTGGACGTGGGACCGCCACACCTTGTCTGAGGCGCTGGGCGTCTCGTGGGGGTGCTCGTTGATGTAGCTCAGCAGCCGCGGCTCGTCGCCGACGGGGGTGACGTCGCTGGTGAGGTTGGGGATGGCGAGGGCGAGCGCTTCCATCTCCTCGACGAGCTTGGCCTCGTCCTGCTCCACGGCCGCGAGCTTCTGCTTGAGCACGCGGGCCTCTTCCAGCAGCTCGTCGCGGGTCTTGGCCCGAATCTCGTTAAACTCTGCATTGTCGTCGCCGCTGGTGGATGCCGGGTTGGCGATCTGGCGGCGCAACAGGTTCGACCTCTCGCGAACTGCGCGACTGTCCTTTTGAAGGGCCTGCCATTGCGCAAAGATTTCGTTGATGCGGGTGGGGCTCTTGCTCTGCTGGACGTAGTTGCGCTCGAGACAATTTTGCTCGTGCAGTTCCGGGTTCTCCCTAATGTGTCTGATGTCGATGATGGGTTTTGGCGCGGTCGAGGGCCGCTTGACGTCTGCAAAGGCACGGCTTTGTTGTGACGCCACGCAATTCACTCTGCTGATGATGCGCGGCGTGGGTGGTGAAATGAGCAGGAGGCGCCTCCCTGCTGCCCCTAATGAGCTACGCAAGAGACTTGTTGGATCTCTCCCCATCTTGAAGTCCGGTCACTGAGAGGTTAAGATTCGATGTCTCTCTTTCACAATGAGTATTCTGAGGGAGTGCGATGATCTGATATGAAGGCAGCGTGATAACTGTATGAACCGCTTACAAGCATAATAGCAGGGGTTCCACTGATCCATTCACCCAATTAAATGCATCTTCAGCTTCACAGCTCGCTACAGTCGCGCTCACTCCAACGGAAAGACGAGCGTCGAACAGTGTTTGGTTGCATAGTTTAATGATATATTCTTTTATTCATATGTCGAAGGCCAGCAGGTCTCCGGGGTATCAATGCATGTTCACATGTCGGTAGGCAGTTCTCTACGCCCGCCTCGCTATAAAGTTCCCCATGCTCCCAACGTCCAGTTCGATTGACCTCCAGCTCCTCGCATCAGTCCACCCGGGCCCATGCTTTGCCGCTGCTGAGCCTTGACGTCGACTTCATTCGGCCGTGAAGCTCCATTCACTCCTTGTTGAAGCCACAGCTCACGGTCAATATTAGCCATCGCCATCACTTTAAGCTGGCACGCCAAGCTGGCTCCTCCCCACGGCCCGAGAGAACCCAGAGGCCGAAGGGTGCCCTGAATTGTAGGATGGTGGCTCTCTCGCTTCTTCAGAGAGTCCTCAATGACATCCGCTGCGCTTCGAGACTCATCTTCGCCCGTGACTCTACGTTCTTCCGTCTCCCTTGCGGGCGGCTCGATCTCTGTAGGGCCTTCGGTTGCCCGTCGGCTGCCTCTCTTCAGCAACACGTTGTTCTCGTACTGCTTTGGTGCACGCCCCTGAACGGGGTCCCAACCACGCTCGTGGACGAGTTTCGACAGCTCATCGAATATCCTCCGCTTCAAGCCTATGACTCTAGAGCATCCGCCAATGAATACAATGCGCGACATGCACACTGCGCGAGCGTCAATCGGAAGCTGGACAAGGTGTTGGTAAATAAGGAAATGAACAGGGAGCTCGTCATCGTCGAAGCTACTACGTGAGTAGTGTGGCGCGAAGTAGGTGTTTTCGCACGGCTCGGACAGTTGTTGGAATGGTAAGGTGAGGTTCTCCGCTGGTTCCACGGAACGAATCAGAACCTCGACGTTACCATCAGACCGCTCCTCTTCAACTGGCGAAGTCGGTGGGGATTCGTCCTGCTCCTCTACCGTAGGCAACGCCTCTCCTCCAGATTGCTGTTGCTCCGGCTGCCTAATACTTGGGAGATGACCACGCTTGACTTGGCGACACCAGACCAGGCGACAGGCGACTTCTTCGCACTCCTCAAAACTCAGAGAGTGCCGCCCTTGCTCCCTTTCCCGACGTGTCTTTTGCGAGTGCGCTGATGAAGTCGATAGTGCATCTTGCAACAGGTTGTGTGTTTCGTTGACCAGCATCTTTCCTGCGCGGGTAGTCCTTGTTGTACGGATCTCGCGATATTCGTAAACGCTCGTCACACTGGTCTCAGCCCAGCCAAGATCCACGACCAGTGCTGACCGAGTGCCAGCCCCTACAACCGACATGACTGCAGATGACATCAAAGACACAATCGGTGCCTGGAAACGGTGGAAAAGAACATCCAGGGTGGTTGACAGTAATGGCAGAGGTATCGACGAGGACAGAACGAGTAAGGTTCTTCGCGGCCGTGAATCGATAAGAAGGAACCTGGACGGCAAACATTAGTGATGCTGTGATAGACTCATAGACGGCGAGGATGCGTCACTTGTTCAATGCTTCCCGAATTGCTCGGTCTATTTTGTCCTCGAAAAGCCCCAAGTCAACGGTCCGCACATCATATTGCCACAGCTCATGGTCGTCTCCCCAAGTCTTGCCGGTTGGACGCCGCCGCCAATCATCCTTGTGATCTGGATCCCAGGTGCGAAAGTCGCCTACGCGGCGTAGTTGTTCAGGGCCTAGGGATAGCACAGCCTTCGGTACTGGCTCTCCGGCGAACCCAAGCTTAATGAAGCGAGAGCCCAGCTCTATGACGATGGTGTCTTCCTCGGCGCGCAGACTGGATGGGGAGCCAAAGGTTGACGAGATGTTGCGAGAAGGGGTGTGTGGACTCGTAGGGCCGCCGCTGATGCCAGAGCCCGTCTCGGTTCGGATGTTGGCAATGGATCTGTGGGCGAGACTCGGTGCTGCGGAGGACGACATCTTGTAGGAAGTAGTAGAGAGACGAGATATTCGTGGCGTTGAGAGCGTTGCGCTCTGGTTTAGCAAGCCATGCCCCGCGTGTTCAGTTACAAGAGGTTGCCCTTTGTAAGGTTGTAGGCGCCTACAACGGAAAGCACGTCGAGTCGATTGCTAGCAGTCTGGTGTGTCGTCGGGTGTTGTTTGCGCACGATTGAGGGATTGGTTGCAAGCCAGGTGTAATTATTAGGAGAGCCCGTGATACTGGAGGTTTAAGGCAGAGCTCATCGACTGAGCCTCTGAGGTAAGGTACCTATGGCCGAAAACGGGTCAAGCACTGTGGAGCACTGTTGCTGGCGTTTTACTCTGAATAAAGTGGAGATCCGGCGCTACATGGAAGGTGGTGCAGATGTCATTGGGGTGGGTGGCACCGTCCGTAGTCCCGGTAACCACCTCTTCTAGGAGTGATCCAACTACGATCCTTCAATCAACATCTCTCAAACCGAAAAGCACCTATCTCTCGCCAGACTGATGGAGCATTAAAGAAATCATTGGACACGATTTGTGTATTAGTTATTGAGCATTATGAGTCGCGCCTAGCAGATCTTTGGGAGGCTCGTTGCACTCCAATTTTTACCGTTCTATTTCGAGCACAACACGGTTGTTCTTTTTGGCTAGCCGAATCGTCGACGCATCAACGACTTCATGCATTTCGCCCCCCAATATCCCTCTACCCCTTGGATGGTATTCTGCATCCACACTCAATCTTGAGGATCTGATATTTTCTCCTCCGCATTGGTTTCTTGACTTGGTTTTCTTTCAATCCGAGCCATTGGAAGATTGCAATGGGAATCAAAGGGTATTTACCGCCACCCCTGTCCTCTTCTTAAGAAAGCGAGGTCTCACTCATATCACAATCACAGAATTTACCGTGAACTTGGCCCCGGCAAAAGAGTATCTCTTGCCAAACTGGCCACAGAGAAACTTGAAAACACAAGCCGGCCATTGCGGATTGCCATTGATATCGCCATCTGGCAATTCCAGGCACAAGCCGCACGAGGTAGCACCAATCACACGTCCAACTTAGCCGCTTCAGAGCTGACAGACTTCACCAGGTGGGACAAATCCTGCAATCAGGACTCTATTCTACCGCCTGGTGCGACTACTAAGTCTTGGTATACACCCCATTTTTGTCTTTGATGGCCCTCACAAGCCGGCTTTCAAGCGCAACAAGCGTTCTGGTAAAGGGGATGGCCTTGCAATAGCCATGGCGAAGAGAGTCATTCGTCTATTTGGATTCCTAGTGCATGACGCGCCTGGTGAGGCAGAAGCCGAATGCGCTCTCTTACAGCAACGGAACATCGTCGACGCAGTTTTGAGCGAGGATGTCGACACAATCATGTTTGGCTGTACCCGAAGTCTTCGAAACTGGTCAGCAGAGGGGACCCGCGGAGCCAAGACGCCCACCCACGTTAGTATGTACGAGGTCGACAGTTTATTGTCTGCCGAAACGGGTCTGGATCGAGAGGGTATGGTGTTGGTCGCACTGATGAGCGGAGGTGACTACATACCCGAAGGTGTACCAGGATGCGGTCCCAAAGTTGCATGCGAGGCGGCGAAAGCTGGGTTTGGCAAGTCGCTATGCCGCTTGAAGATTGAAGATGATGACCAATTTGACGAGTGGAGGAGGACGTTACGACACGAACTGCGTACGAACGAGAGTGGCTTCTTCAGAGTACGGCACAAAGCTTTGTCCATACCGGACGAGTTTCCAGATCGCCAAGTGCTAAGGTATTATACGCATCCGGTCGTCTCAAGTGCCGCCACTATCGACAGGCTGAAGGCGGATCTCGATTGGAGTCGCCCGATAGATGTGCAAGGTCTCCGGTACTTTGCAGACGAGACGCTTGACTGGGTGAATAAAATCGGTGCCATTAAGCTCACGCGAGTCTTGTCACCTGCGTTACTCGCCCACAAGTTATTGCAGAGGCACCTTTCCGACCAAGCAAGCTACCAGACGGCAGTGGAGATGGAGAAAGAAGAATCGAAACTGGTCAACCGTATCGCCGGGATACGAAGTCATCACAGCACCGATGGCATTTCAGAGTTGCGCGTAGCACACATTCCGACCGATATAGTCGGTCTAGACCTTTCACAAGAACTAGACGAAGCCGACGAAGTGCCCTTTGATCGCCAGGGTCTCGGGCTCAACAGCGACGAGGAGTTCGAAGCTGTCATCGACGGCGAGGGAGTGCCAACGAGCAGCCAGGCTGTGCCAAAAAGTACATTCGACCCATATGCCGCCCAGATGATCTGGCTGCCCGAGTCGCTCGTCAAGCTGGGCGCACCTCTGGCTGTTGAAGATTGGGAAGAGAAGCAGCGGGCCAAGGCTACTAAGGTGTCTACAAAGCCCAAGAACACCAGCAGCAAGGGCTTCGGCAAGAGGAAGCCTGCCAAAGCCGTCCCAGCCGAAGCCGGCGCGCTTGATAGGTGGATGCAAATCACAAAGGGCACCACCACAAGACAATCAGCAAAGACTGGCGGCGCAACATCGCAACATCAAGTAGAAGACGAAGATGTCCTCTCACCACATATTCCGCGGCCCACTACTCTTAGGCCGGATCCAACAAAGATAACGGCTGCGTTTCCGGCCTCCTCTTTTTCCTCACAACGACCGAGTCCTCTGCTGAGACCTATCAACCGAAGTAAGCAATCCAGGTCCAACGGGAAAGCGTCTGCCTCCGCAGAACCAACCGCTCACAGTAACCCCCGGGCATACGCTGGCTCACAACATATGCCTAGAACCACCAAGCCTCGGCAGCCCACAGAGCCGATTCTGTTGTCATCTAGCCCCGTCCCCGCTTCGCCTGCGCCTGCTTTTCCGTCGATGAAAATACCGCTGAGCCCGCTGAGTCCACCGAGCCCGCCGAGCCCACCAACACCTCAGCACATCATCATCGACCTGTCAGGTTCTGACGAAGAGTCCCTCGTCGAGCCCGAGCCGAACCCGCCTACCGCGTCTACATCAGCACCTTGTCATCTCTCCCAAAGCCCTGGGAAACATCGGCCATCGGCAAAAGGTTCGTCAACAATACGACTGCCGACAGCTCCGTCAAAGAGTCAGCGGGGTTTGAAGCAGACACGTATGGAATCCTTCGTGACTAGCACCATCACGCGACAAACGGCGGATCAGGAAGCCAACCGTGACAGGCAGCGAAAGAGTGTCCAGAGCGGTGTCCGCCTCGAAACGTCCATCACTGTCAGCCAGACCGCTAAGGTCAAGCCCGTCGGGTCGAAGGATGCTGCTGGTGCTGGCTTCTGTGGTTTCCGAACCACCAAAGTCACAGCTTCATCCTGGTTAGAATCAGACGATGCGTTTGCGCCAAAACCCACAGCAAAAGTCGCCTCGGGGAAGGCCAGGAAAAAGGTCATGGTGCCACGGGCAAGCGTCAGCGGATTTTTCCGGGTGGTCGAAGTGAGCGACGAGGAGTGGTTCGCTGGAACGAAGGCGACGATGGCATCGGGGCGCTTGACAAAGGACGACGGATGGAGGCAGAGCGAAGTTTCCATTATCGATCTCACAGGAGACAACGAATAATGCAAACCCCTCCTTGTATCACTCTGTACCACTACTATCAAGCGCATTCAAGTCTGATTCAAATAACGACAATGGATTATGTCTGAAATCTAATGCTATATGCCTCCCTGAATCCAGGCCTTCTTTGCAGTGTCGATGCACGACGCGAAGTTCGTCAATGGGTATCCCAGGCTATATCCGTCAAATATTGCCAACTCAAAATAAATCCAAAAATAAGATCAAAATCCGCCAGTAAATTCGTTTATCATCAGTCGGAAGAATAACCAGTATGCTTCTTCATCTCGTTCTGCAGCCGTAGAACGGCCGAGCATTAGAGTCATCTTTTCCGCATCAATGCTCACCATGCCAAGGAAGGTCACGATCCCCGACGGTCACGCATGTGAGGTAGCCAATTCCATCGGCGGCCCTTCCGCTGTTGATGTCCAGCTCTAGACCACTGCCCATAAGCGGCCGGACAATGTCGCGAGCCATCAACTTCAGCTCGTCAATGCGCTTCTCAAATCGCCGGAGATTGTCCCGGCTATACAGCTCAGGTGTCAATTTTAAGAACCGCTTGCACTCGTCGTGGCCTAGGTAGGCCGATGAGGAGGCGCCGAGAGTGCGATATGTGCGGCCGACCGTGGCCAACGGCGGAACGACAGCAGGGAGGGCCAGTTGCTGGTTGTTCCCATTTCGACCGTCGCGAGAGCTTTGTAGTCGACGGTCCGGGGGTGGAGGACTGGTGTTGTCTGCCAGCCACTGACGGAACAGGCTGACGGCTAGCCAGTCGAGATAGTTGTTCTGAGGTGTGACACGCTCGCCCCTCGCTGTCATCAAGCTTAATCGGAAGAGACGGCCTTCGACTCGGCTGACCACCTCTTCTAGCTCGTCGACTTTGTCTTCGATTATGTCTAGAACGATGTCAGGGAGCGCAGCACGGAGGCTGCGTTCTCCTGCTGGCCATTGTCCGACCACGTGAATCAAAGCCTCCTGAAAGATGACTCTGCTGCGGGCAAGGTAGCCAAGACGTAGGTATGAGATGGGATACTTGGCAATCTGCTTCCATAGTCGTGACTGGAATTGAAGCAGATGATGGTCGACCCTGGGGCCAACCACGGCCAATGCATCATATAGGTCCGCCAAGGTGATGAGAGATTTGCACTGAACGTAAGCATCCGCGATATTGACACCGTCGAGAATCGGGGAGTGGTTGTAAAAGATGCGAAAGAGGTTGTCATAGTCGCGGAGGAGATCCTGGTCGGCCTGCGAAAGCGGCTGACTTGTCGCCGTCGTTGTCGAGCTCGGCACGAGGCTCAGATTGGCGACGGAGCGGAAGAAGTTGTGGTTCGAGTGCGCCGACGAGGAGTGGGAGTGGCCCGATGTCTTGCTTCGCGAATACGACACGGGCTGATCGCCGTTGACCGCGCTGCCACCAGAACCAAACAGAGACCCAGAGTTGCCCGCGTTCAGACCCTTTGAGCGATCTTCGTCCTTTTGTACCAGCATTGGTATATCGCCATCCCCCGTACCTGGATCCAATTCATAGCGCCAGCGTTTCTTTGGTGGTGTAGATGAAGTCGTCAAGGCTCGGCTGGAAGGCAGAGGGTTGTACGAGTCGACTGAGGAGCCGTCGCTAATACGAGGCAAGTCATTCGAAGCGCCATCCGAAATTGCCTTGGACCACTCAAGACTAGTGCTGGCCTCGAAGAAGCCGGAGCATTGCGTGAGGGTATGACGATGCAGCAGGTAACGATTCTGGTGGCCACCGGCCTTGACTATGATCTCGACATCGCCCGAATTGTTGAAGACAGGGAACTCATTCTGGGAGATATAGGATGAACCGCCGACGTGAGACCTGTTGTATCGCTTCGTGCGGGATAGTGAAGGACGCGAAACGACCGAGGAGGGGCCTCGCAGGGTGAGGGAGGACGCGGAATCGGGCTGCGAGACCATGAAGAAGGCGTATCGACTCTATCGAGACCGAAGCTGCGAAGGTCGGAGGAGGGACTGATGGCTGATGGCCACGGCGGCTCGGACATGGAGGAACGCGCGCACTGGGGTCCTTGTAGGTGGACAGGCAGTAAACGAAGATGCGACACAAATGGCGCGCAAGAAGCGCGCACAAGTGGCGGAGAGTCGTCGACCGGAAATATGAAGCAGAGGTTGACCACTGTTGTGTGACGGGGAAGCTTGTCGACGGGCTTAAAGGTTTTGGGTTGTGAATCTGCGTTGATGGGTGCACAAGAGCAGCACCGACGGAGGCGTGCAGGACTGAGACAGAATCGAGCCGAGGCGCTGAGAACAATAGAGCTCCTAAGCTACGAGCTACGAGACTGCTCGCACCAAGAAAAGGTGAAGAGGCGGGGAGCGGATGGGCGGCTGGGTTTGATCGTGTCGCGATGCGCGGGGGAGGAGTGTGCGAGCGTGCGTGCGCCGGTGACAAGATGAAATAGCTGCGATGGCGGGAGCTAGAAATGCAGTGTGGTGATGGAGCAAGGTAACGGCGATGCCAAGGATATCTACGCGGAGGCGAAGAGATTAGAGGAGAAACGCGAGCCTGGTTGAGCTGTATGGATAGATGTGTTGATTTGTTGCTGGTCGAATGGGGTCTTGGGGTAGCCAGTGAAGTAATCAGCACGAGGACGACCGAGATGGAGAAATCAAGAAGCAAGACGAGCAGGCAAGAGTCTGAGACCCTGGTGACTCGGGGAGAGGGGAGAGGGGTCTTGACGCTATTTGGTACGGATAAGGTAGCGAGCACCCCGTGATGCGACTGCCGGCGACAAGACTGAGGACTGTACAGGAGATGTCAACGATGGGAGAAGAGCGAGCACCAGCACAAGTCCAACGAGAGCCGGTTCAGAGCAGAGAGAGAAAACAGCTGTATCCGTACGCAGTAGACGTGTGCCGGACGCGTAGAGCCAAAGAGTGAAGCGTGAACCAGGATATTGCGACGGCGCCGGCGACGAGAAGTGGGACAGGGACAGGGTGAGCAAGCTCTGCGTTGTGCAGTTGCCAATAAGATGGCGAAGACAGGCGCAATGGGACAGGTTGCTCTGGGTCAACCTAGAAGTGGGAGACGAACCTGGAAACGCTCAGGATATCATTTCATAGAGGCAAAGAGGTTCTGAGGCACACATGAGTTTGAACCCACCACCCAGCCAAACGATAGAGTACATTACTGTAAGGTAGGTAAGGAAGGCAAGTAAAGTCGGGACGATGGGTGCCAGTTGACGGGTAGAGGTTGAGTCAATTGCCAACGTACCAATGAGCGGAAAGGGACAATCCTCCTTGATACTTGTAAGGGCAAGAGAAGAAGGATTCTTTCCCAGGCTCTCCCAGCTATCCCAGCAGTGTGCTTGTCTTCATAGGACGACGATGAATAAAAGTTGCCTCCGTGCCTCCCCTTCGAGCTTGCGCTCGCCGATAGTGGGTGCAGACCACTCGCCTCCTTTCATCGTTGCCCAACCATAGGTTGCTTGAATACCCTCATGAGGCGAGGAGATGCAGGGGGCATCATCGTGCATGCTGGCAAGGCAGACTTCGCAGACTCGTCCACTGGCACTGGCGGCGGGGGCCACCTCCCGTGCCTTTCCCACATGCACCTCACCTTGGCCACCCCGGGCTGCCAGGTCACGACATTTCATTCTCTTGCTGCCATGGACCATGCTCGCAATGGCAGGCTCGCAGCAGCCTGCGATACGTATTTGGCCAATGGAAGGTCAGGTGGAAAGTTCAGCCAAAACGTGACCTAGGTGTGGGGGAAAGAGGTCAGACCCCCAATCAATCGGAGCATCCTCGTCACGTGAGCCGGGACGGGAATCTTCCTGGATTCTATTCCTGAGCTGTTCTTCCCTCTTTCCTGACCCGGTCCTGCCAGCCAGCCTCCGGATTTTGGCGGCTCGTCTGGAGCCTTTGGTCAAGGCTTTGTGATTGGTCACGAGCTTGGCGATAGCCGGGTACCCCGAACCACAGTTGGGCTTGCATGTCGATCAAAGTATTCCGTCATCTCTCACTCCCACCCACTTGTATCGGCCAGGTCATTGGCCAGATTCATCCTCTCAATACTCCACCAGTTTACAGCAAGAAATGCTCCATACTTTCTCGCCGCGATACGCCAATGAGAAGTCAAGTTTGGTCCGCCAATGGAACGACTTCACTCTGCGCTGCACCGTTGCCCGCTCCTCGCAAACCTCCGTGCGGCCCTCACAGTGTCACGCAATGGAACTTCGGAGGCAGAGAGCAGCTGGACGGGCGCGCGAGTGAGCGAGCGACAAGGTACCTAGCTGCTGTTGGAGGTTCCCCGGGCATCCAATGGTTCCCACCACCACCCGATTCAGCCAGTAAGCGGCCATCATTCAACTCCTCGAATCCTGAGGTGTGCTTCACTGATCACTCTGCCGACCCCATTGCTGTTCTGGCGCGCCCTGCAAGCTGCTGGAACTTGCCGTTCTTCCACTCGTGACCCTCGTTGGACTCGTAAGTCGTGGCCCCCTTTCTAAGTGTCTATGCCAATGCAGTGTGTCCAGGGTCTCATCTAACCGTTCACGGTCTCACTCTCTCACTCTCTCACCTGGGGGCGGAGGTTGATGCTCCCCTCCCTCTCTCACAATGTATCGAGCTGAGTCTCGTGCTCCAGCCCACAGCCAGCATCGCTTTGCTTCGCCTGTTGGCACTCGCACTGGGCTCCACTGGCGCTGACTGTCTATTCTGTCACACATGACGACGGATTTGGCACTTGCACCCCCATGCCCGTCCGTCGTATCATCGCAGACTAAGGTAGGTTAGCAGGCCCGTCCATTTTGTCTCGTCTTATCCAAGGCCACTCGCCCCAAGACTCTTGACTCGGGTTTGCATCGGCCGTCGAGCGCTATCAAGGTTTTCTTGTCTTGCAAAGGGTCTTGGGCGCCTCGGCAACGCAACAAACCGCGTTCCGACAAAAACTATCCCGTACCTTACTATGTAGCTTAGTCGACCTAGATACTATAGAGTGAAGGCCACGCGTTTCACCGCCAGATACCGAACAAAATATGCTGTGGGCGAGATATGGACACAAGACATTTGATGTACGAGCAAATGCCACTTTATCTGAATTTAGTAATATTTCTTCTGAATTTTTTGAAGTTTGCTAACATCGCATATTGGCCTCTCCAATGCGGTAGCTGACCGCGAAATAAGCAGAAAGAGACCAGACTGGTCTGTTAAGACCGGTTTCCATAGTAGATGATGTGCCCAGACTAAGAAATCCTTTTCTCTGCTGGCCGGCCTTCGTTTGCTTGCCGTGATGATATGATGTATCCTCATTCAGGTACTCAACCCATCCAACCCGGCCCCACCAAGTGAACCTCTTAGGAAAAATACCATTGCGCCCCCCCAGACCTTGTCGTTTTGTAATGTGATTCCAAAGAAAATAAAATAAAGCCGAACGCGCCGTTGTGTAACGCGTGGTCGCTTCACATAACCATATTGCTGTCAGCCTCCATCATGTTGCCTGGTTCTACTGCTGCGGGAGACTCGGTCGCAAGCAACGTCTCTTGACCATCAAAGGCGGGAGGCGAGCACTGGAGGTTTCGCATGGCGCCCTCGGCGTCTCTGCTAACAAGGCGGCCTTGACGGAGATCCTCTGCGAAGAGGAAGAAACCCTCCGCGGCTTCGACGAGGTACGATTGTAGCCCCTTGCTCTCCAGCCGGATGATGGCGGAGGAGACAGGATAGTGGTTCTCAATGAATCGGGCCCAGCCGCGTGCCGCGGCTTGGATGTGTTGGTCTTCGCTGATACGTCTCCAGCCAATGCCGAGATGCAGAGTGAATTGATCGACGATTGGTTGCGCAGAGCTCTCCGATGAAAGAGTCGTGGATGTAGACGCCATAGCAGGCTGGGCGGCTTGAAGATTTGGCATGACGGCCTGGGTAAGGCGTTGGGATTTATTGCTGCGTAAAGATGGGCGTTCTTGCTGCTCGTGGAGACGTGTGATGGCCTCTTGTGTTTTGCGAGCATCGTCTTGCGCAGCCTTCTCTTCGACCCAGGTGCCAGATTGACTGCCAGCATCCGCAACGTAGCTACCCTTCTTTATGAGAACCATACCAGGGCCGTACTCCCACTCTTCTTCGGGTTCTTTGGGTGCGGTATGGGGTTCAGGCTCGTCGGTAACCAGATTGGGGGCAGCCTCGTCGCGCGAACGTTTGCGGCCAGCGACTCGAAGGCTTCCGGCGGGCATTGCCGGCGGCGCAGGGCAGCGTTTGAAGGCGGTGGGCTGGCCAAAGGGTGCGGCTTGGGGAGAGAATGGTTCCATGCCGAAGCTCGCTTGGTGGGCGGGCTGGGGAGGAAGAGCCATGACGGGGGAGCCAGTGGAGAAGGAGTGACCGAAAGGAGACATGGCTGTATTGTTAGACCTGCGCAAGGTAAGTTCAGACTTTAGATTCAAGTAACTCTTTTACGAATCACAATGTGTTAGTAGTTGAGCAAGACGTTGGTCGCTAGTTCCAGTCGCTGGATGGACGTGTTGTCTGGTAGGATTTGAGGGCGATCGTTTGGCGAGATGGTTGTAAAGGTGAACAAGATGGTGACGACTGGGTGGTGATGATGAATGGTGGATGGGAATTGGCAGGTTGAGATGGCTAAGCCCGAGTGATGATGGGTTGGAGGAGCAGGTTGGTTGGCAGAAGGAAGAAGCTGTTCAGATCCAAGTGGGAGACTGAGCAGTTAATGGAAGAGTGGGAAGGCGTCTGACGAGATGGCAGGAAGCAGACATGTAAGAGTTCAGGTTGGTATGTGTAGCAGGAAGGAAGATGAGGTTGTCCGAGAGACAAAGACTAGACGAGTTGCGGCATGAGAGTGGATGAACTGTGGTAAGGAAGAGGGAGGGAAGGCGCCGCGAGTAAGAGGTGGGCGCGAGAAGAAGGAGCTTTCCTTTTGTATCCTACAAGGTCAATTGAGAGACGGAAGGGAAACGCGAGCAACGGGTAAGAGGCAGGAAAGGGCCGACGAAAAGGTTTGGACCTGGAGGGTTGGATGCGTGGTAGACAAGGGAACGCCGCCTTCCATTTGCGAGCCGTCCTACCCCCGGCACCCCGGTCTCACCTCAGGAAGTGTCGTTGCGCTGCGGAGAGGCGCTCAGCTTCCAAAGTGCAGTTTGTACAAAGTAGGTACGTACCTGTCAAGCCAAGGAGGGAAAGCACAGCTCCAGGATGGTAAGTGAGTTTGGGCGTATCACAGATCATCTTGAGCACGGGCGCACCTTCTTGGCTCATCTGAGAAGAGACTTCCACAGTGCATGGAGAAAACGGGTAATTGTTGGTACTCTGGTCTCCATCCATCAGCCCAGTTCCCCCCATAGAGTTAGCATCAGTCAGTCGCCTTTGTATCAGCAAACGAGGCACGCGAGGCAAACTCGTACCTTGTTCCCAACGCGTCCATGCCGAATCAGGGCTGGCTAGGACGCATGCTTGCCCGCAGTTGCTACAGCTGCAGCACATCGTCGCATTGCGCGCCTCGCTACGATAGATCCAGTGACTTTGTAACTACCTACGCTTGCTACATGCTAAGTCCCGTTTTCCGAATATTCGCTTCCCCGCGGCCCCGGTAGTTGAAAAGTGAGACTGCTCACTTGACAAAATGTCTTCTGTCGGCATTCCATACAATTGACCGTTGATCTCTGAAATGTTAAAAGCAAGTATTCTCACATTATGTAGTCGTATGCGAAAGTAGATAGAGATAGACGAGTGTACTTGGCAGTTGAATGCGTTGAGACTTGTCAGAGCTAGCCATTGTAGTAAGGTAGTTTGACTTCGTGAACAATGCTTTCGTCCCGTTCCTCGTCAGAAATGAGTCCTACCGGTCAGGCGCCGAGTGACCTCTTTCTCGCGATGTTCGTTCACTATGTACTTATACCTCGGTGGCGACTTGGCGACTTCCTGCAGTCTGTGGGTGATGCCTTCCCTCTCACATGCTGCGAGTCGGGCGATGGCCAATGGATGAGACGTATGTCGCGTTGAATTGGAACAATATAGTCATCCAGGCGACCTTCAAAAGTTCTGTCAGGCTATCATACTGCCAACTACGACTCCAATTGGAGATCAACAATGTTGCGCCTAGATCCTACCGTCATTCGCATAACTCTCTCAGATGTTAAGCGATACGAGGGTCAGCGCAAAGCACAGGACGGCGGCGGTCGAGGCAACAATACCCATTCGAGTCTACAGTCATCTACGAGTAGCCTACTACACGAGTCGCTGCGACTCCGCTTCTTGCCAGACAATATTCGATCCAGCGAAGAGAGTATCGAGATTTACAACAGTCCAGCCGCCCTTGACGGTGACGTTGGTGACACTATTGTCGAGGACAGCGAAAAGATGGAAACATCCCCCAGTGATAACGAAGACGAAGAACAAGAAGCCGAAAACGAGTCGATGAGAGATACTTACGATGACCGGTTACCGGGCCTCAACGCCCCGAGGCTACCACTCCCTTTGCCCTTCTCCGCGACAGCAAGAGTAACAACAGCAATGAACCACCCTGGAACTGTATGTTGTTGTTCTTGAATTTGGCATGATCCAGCGGTTACGCTGACCTTGGCCGCCTGACAGATCATTCGGCTGCCAAGGGGCTCGCAACATGGCGAATCAAGATGCACCGCATATTTGGCACCGAAAATACTGTCAAAACGGGCAGCCGATGTCATCTCCCGACATAACGACCTATCAACGAGACAGACCTTGCGACAAATACCAGTCCACAATGATGATGCGGCGAACACATGGCAGCCGTATGCTTCAGGTGACCTGGCCGAAGCTGAGCAGCATGGACGGCAGCAGCCACCATTTCTGCCGAGTATACCAAGTCCTTCCCCGAGATCACCTCGACGTGGTGAGAGAGCAAACATCCCCGCTGGAGGGATTGCCGAAGCCATCCGACGAGTCGGCGTCATGGTGGACTCGGAAGAGACAGACGAACAAGGAATGAACATGTGGCGTCTAGCGGCACCTCCCCAGGACGAACAAGACGAGGTACAGGACTTGGAAGATTAATAGACTGCGGGGCGACGGGAGCAGGTGCTCGTTGAGTAGCCGCTCAGGCTCGCCTATCAGGCCATATCATTTACATTGATAGGTAATCATACCGGTAGGGACTACCTCACGAGGGCAGTCAGTTGGTCGAAGAAAGCTTGATTAACACTGCAAAGAGAAGAGGTTGTTTTGCGATGAGCCATGCAGAAAGGCGTTTGCAGTATAAGACTATAAGTAGGCACATTAGCTGAAGCAGCTGCGCAAACATGATAGACATGAGACAATGTGAGACTCTTCAGGTCGTCCTAGCCAGTGAGTGTCACAGACTCTGGAACGTGCTTGTTAGACCTTGGCCGATCTTAGACTCCCGCAGAGCTTCCATCATTCCATGAGATACCATGGTGATGCCGATAATCTCTCTCGGTTTCTCAACAGTTGTATAGTTTTCTTCCAGACCCACAGACCTAGGCCCATCGTTCAGTTGGTCCAAGTGAGCAGCGAATCTCCAGCAAAGCCACAAGTCACGAGCCAAGCCTGGGGCGCTAGACTTGTGATTGTCGATGAAGAGACGGGGTGATCATGGCCAAGTGAGCCTGGCCGACACACTTCTCTCTGCAGTCACTGTTTTCTACCAAATGGTTCTTGGCCCAATAGGACGGGTACAATGGCAGCCCGATCGGTGCAGAGAAGTGCTTGGTATCTATGCGTTTATGGGACAAGGAGGTTGGGCTCCTTACGCGTCATTAAGAAAGGATTCATTCAAATTGCACAGGAAGTAGGCCTTCCATGCAGCACAGTGAAACCAAATTTAGTTTACCCATTGGAAGAGGTCCTGTGTTTTGCCCGAACCTGACAAGAAGAAGCGTGTTATTCAAGCAGTATTCATCAAGAGAGCCGGATGAGTTTGAAGCTTCCTCACCAAATCACGCAAAGTCAAGGGAAAGGGTTGTGTGTTGGTTCATGATGTTATTACACATCTAATAAATACAGTCGTCGCCTCGTCTCAGTCATCCCAAATGCCCATGCCGACATGCTCCCAGTGAGTTACCGCCACATCTTCTGGGGCCCTGCGCAACCAATGCTTTTTGCTTCCCTATCTTGACTTATGATGAAAATGAACAAACCGAAAAAACTTTGCCGGAAAAAATCGACCGCTGCCCACCAAAGCTCCTCGCAATGCATCATGAGATTTTCCAGGCCGAGCCATATAAATGCCACAAAAACTCCACTTCAAAATGTCCTGATCCCAGGTCTATCATTTCTCTTTTGCCTCCCCAATAATGCATGTTGGATAATTGTTTCCCGTCAGGTAGATTTGTAATGTGATGCCAGAATACAAAGTCGAAGTGGGAATGTTGGGCAAACGCCGAGAAGGGTGGAGAGGAAATTGGTATCATGGCTTTGCTTTAAGCAAAAACAAAAAAGAAAAACAAGAAGGAAACACGAAAATGAGAAAAATAGAGTGAAATGCTAGCTAGAGGTGCTACTAGCTCTGCACACTTCAATGTTGATATCTTTGGGCGAACCTCCCATGCTGAAGACTCGGTGCAAGAGACTACGCTTCGTCATGCTCGTCCGTCGGTATTGGTAATCAGCGTCGCACGGGCACGGTAAAACTGGACTGCTTTGCTGGCTTTGCCGCTCAAGCTCGGCATCCCATCCATAGAGATCCTCGTCGGGTGCGGCACGGCAATACGGTGCAGGCTCGTCGTTAGGCATGGCAACAGCCTCATCCTCTGGTGGAGGATGGACGTTGATGCCCAGCAAGTTCGAAAAGTCCGTGAATCGACAATCGATTGGCGGAGACGCGGGTAGAGGCAGCTCGCTTGCATCAACTTCCTTGGCAATCAACTCGTTGGTAGCACCTCTGCCGGTCGGTTCGCCGGAATCTTCTGGTGCAGCAGGAGGTATGGCTGGAGTGGACACCGCAGGAGAAATAATTCCCATATCGTGAACAGAAACCGGCTTCAACTTGGCGTCTTCGGATATCTCCGTAGTGATCCTCAGGGGAGCGGGAGTGTTGGTTCGCGATCGAACTCGAATAGGGCGTCGTACCATCCATGGTCGTGGGTTGTGGTAAGCGCTAAATTCCTTTGCGGCCATGCCACCTTTGCATCCACCATTGATGGTGTGTTGTGGACCAGCAAAAGCAACCTTCTTAATTTCACTGCCGGCCTCTGACGCCGCGAGAGGTAGTCGTTTGCCTGGATGAGGCTCCTCCCACGGGTTGAAAAGGTGACGGACACGTGAGAAGCCGTCCAGAGGGAGGTGAGAAGATGATGTCGCTGGTGTGGTGGATGTAGTTGATGGCATGACCTCTGGTTCCTATAAAGGGTTGCTCTGGCTGGCTTCAGCCATGGTGACGTCCCCATCAGTAATCGGGCCCGATGATGTCGGATTGTTTCGTCGGTTAGAGCGTGATTTGCGATGGAGACCCAGCTTGGCGCCAACCTTCTTCCACCCGTTGGTGTGTGCGGTCAATGCCCGTTGGAGTCCACCAGGGGAAGTGCTGAATGTCCAGTCCGAAGTTGGCGGAGTAGTGGGAGGAGTCATTGGCTCTGTGCCAGGAGAAACAGCGCTTCCACTATCATCTGTCAATCCCTCGCGTTCAGCGTGTTCGCCCGACGCAGAAGCTGATCGACTTGTGGCACCACTGCGACCCAAAGTCAGCTGGGGTAGGAACTTGGGAGACTTCACAGGCTCTTCTGACCTAGCCCCAGCACCCTCGGCCCGAAGGCGCAGGCGACCAGGTCGCCCGTCGTCCTCCGCCATACGGCAATCGCCATGGCCTGGTTGGACTGACTCGATGAAGGGAACAAGTACAGAATCGTTCATGAGCTCGTACACGATTCTGACGGCGTCGTCGAGTTCACTTGGAGGAGGTGGGGCCGAGGAGCAGTCCAGGGTCGTAAGATGATTCCGCACGGGTGAAGGAAGGTTAACTTCCCGCGGTGCATATGGAATAATGTATGCTTGCATGAGCTTCTCCCACAATGAGCAGACATGCTCTTTACCATCGCCGATCCATTCCTGATTGGTGATGATCTGCTCGTATGCCTTGCGATATCTGTCGGCGTCCATAGTGAACTCAAGGGTCTCCAGACAGTGGTTCTGAGAAAGGTATGCCATGAATGCTGCTAGTGTCCATGGCGGCGTTGAGGTGTTGGAGAGAATCTCCGAGAGAGTGGGTGGTGTTAAGATGACGGCGCCGGGCATCAAGGCCCCGCTGGTGGGCCTCGACCTCGACATGATCGTGGTGTATTCCCAGTCCAGGACAGCTGAAGCCGGACTAGGCGGTGACAGTTCCCTCTCGGGTGACGGTGAAGGACTCAGGTAGATGGGGGAGTGCTTTCTTATCCTGGACCTTTTCATTTCCACGCCAAGTTCTTGTACAGAAAAGGTTGGAGTTGCCAAAAGTCGCTGATCGAGAAGATAGCAGCAGACTAGTGTTGGAGGGCAGTCTTGTGTGCCTAGAGTTGCATCGATGACCCCATAGAAGGCGTTTGTTGTTGCAGGAAACTACAGTGAGTGCAGCCTCTCTTCGGTTGAGACGAATTCGGGTCGTCTTCCACGGAACGTTTTCCTTGGCGGAGAGTCTCGATGAAGTGAACAAATCCTACTTTTTGTTGCACAAGTGGGTACGGCAAGTTGAGTAGCGCTATTCGTTGATCGAGTGAAGATTATCGATGTGGTGTAAAATGCTTGTTGTTGTAGTGTTGAGTCCAAAAGAGCAAGCACAGCTTAGGTCGTAGAAAGCTGGGAAAGGACGGGGCCCACGGTAGGTATATAGCCCAGAGCGTTGTAGATAAGGGCGCTATGTCCAGTCAGGCTTTGGGAGGAGGCTTGCACTAAGACAAGATTGGAGACGCTAGAAGTGTCTTGGTGACGGGAATGGAATTGACTCGTCGCAATCGGCAATGAGTGTGCAAGATGCTGCTTGCAGAATGTCGCAGACGACAGTCAGTCAACAGTAAGAGTGCAGCGAAGCCCCAAGGTAGACCAGTGGTAGTGTGTTCTGAGAGATGTGTGCGGAATGCAATCAAGCCACACGTTCGACGGTTATCCAATACGGTCGAGTATACGATGCGGTACAAACGGGTTCCTTTGGCTCGTGGCTTCGGAGACTGGCGACGTGACGTCTTTACAGATTCGAATTCGGGAGGGGAATGCTGATCGAAGGAAACAAACGGTATGGGGCGTGGTTTGGTGGTTGAATTCGTCAATACTGTGGAAGGTCTCTCGAAGTTGGTGTTTGGTAGGACAAGGAAACTAGCTATGAGAGAACGTGGTAGCGAGATGGTGACCCGTGTCGGAATAGCTGTGTTGTGTTGTGTTGTGGGCACGAGGAATGAAGTCGGCGACGATGTTCGTACGGCGGCAGGCGATTGATGTCGTGCAGCGATATGGATATCTCTTTGATTTGGAGGGGATATCAGGCGAATGTGACGGAGGGTGTCGAGAAAAGGATTCGCAGTGGATCGTGAGAGAGTGGAAGAAGCAGGAAGTAGGCGAAGAAGGAAAATGGAACTAGTGAGTATGTCTGTTTTGTGAGAATCGGGAGTGTTTGAGAAGGAGAGGGAAGGTGAAGCATTAACGGTAGGATTGATGGGGATGGGTAGGAGGAGAAGACATGAGATAGCTAAAAGCGTCCGGTATCCATCCAGACAGAACAAGTACATGGGGCAAGTATTTTTTGGACGGCGGCCGTACCGTATCATGCCTATGGTAGGCGAGGAGGCGAGGCAAGGAATGGTAGAGTAAGGTCAGGTTAGGTAGGTACGGGGCCCGTAAGAGGGATTGCTCCGCACTGAATTAGCGCGCCAGGGGCCATGTGGCTCATGTACCAAAAGTATCGGGCTGCGGGCAGTATTCGTACGTACTTAGACAGCAATGCCCTTACTACGCGTCACCCAAAGAGGAGTGGCTGCGGGTAGCGGTACCTTCGCTCCCAAAATCCTCTGTATCCACTGAGTCACCCCTCAGCGAGAAGAAGGGGGAGCGCCTGCGCACCTCAAATCAGATCCATCCTTCCATCACCATGCTGCCCAGGCCTCAGGGCCATTCCCCCATCCACCAGACCAGTACCAGGAGGGTCCCAGTCCCCACAATCACCCTTGCTTGTTGAAGGCAGACCCGGACGAGGCGCTGGACGGGGCAAAGGCCCCAGGATGTGTGCGGGCTCTTGAGCAGGGGAGGCCTGTCTGCGGAAGGGGAGTTTGCCAGGATGCGGGAACAAGTTCCACTACGCTATAGATGGTACGAAGCAAAAGACCACAAACAAAGTATTGGAAACAGCGAAAGTGCGTAGAAGCAGTACTTGATCAAGGCCATTCAATCGGGTATCACCGCCGAAGGGAAGAAGAAAAGAAGCACCGATCAACCCTGTACGGAAATGCCTATGGCCTAGTGAACAGTACGCTGTGTGCCTGCAGGGTTCATTGGGCAAAGGAGAGAAGACGAGGCAGGAGGCACATCATTGCCCGGAAAGAGAAGGCCAGAAGACGACCGGTGACCAATGGAAGCCAAGCGACGGGATATGCGCATTGCGTTGCTTCTCTACGGATACTTCCATGTCTCCTCTACTCCGTACTGCGCAGGCCATTCTTTGATAGTAACGGCGAACAGGCTTCAATGTTCACGCGACACCTACCTTACACAATCGCGACACAGCCAGAGAGGGCTGGATATTGTACAGGTATAGCTACCGCTACACCAAGTCACCAGCACCGCGGGCGGATACCGGTGGAGGCATGCGGTGACTAACAGCCTGGAAGTGACGCGTTGCTCTTGCGACGACACCGTGGCACAGAGGCGGGGAGTATTTGCTGCGGTTGGCGGTAAAGTGGTTGCGTGTGAAGACCCCCAAAGCTCTCTACTACGTAGTGATACCTAGAGTATCCGTACTCCGTAGAGAGTCCAACACTCCAAATGGAACTTCAGCCCGCCAGAGACGGGACTTTCGGCTTGCTAAGGAAGCCGAGTACCCTCCCGAGACTGGAGTCGAGGCAGGCCAAAAGAGCCAGAACATCCTATCGTAGCCGAGAGACTATGGGTTAAGGGATTTGAGTGGCCTTCTTTGCCCCGTCCTCCTGTGGAGTCGTATTGTCGTAAAGGGGGGTTCGGTATTTTAGTCATAGTGGCCTTGACCCCCCGGACCCCCCTTTCTCCTTCGTTTTCTTTCTGTTCTTCGTCCTGCTGTTGTCAGGAGCTTCAGCTGGAGGGCACGGAGGGCTGGCTTAGCAATCAACAGGGGATGGGAAGGCCACAGTCTGAGCAGCAATTGGAAAGTGACCTTGACCTGACAGGAATGATGCACAACAGCGGCAGAAGAAAGGCGGGAAGACGAAATGGAAGACGGATGGAAGACGGGATGGAAAGGTGACGGAAGGGAGGGGAGTTGGGAGACAACCGTGGAGGGAAAAGGGGTGGGACAAGCCGTGATCAACTGAGCCCAGCTAAATCGGTGTGAGTGGATCCCCTCAGCACTAGACTGCGCTAGAAGGCTTCGAAAGAGGGTCCGAGTGATCCAATGATGGCGCTGCATGGGCCGATTGTGCCCGTTTAGGCAAAGTGGATGGAAAACAACAGACACCCAAATGGAAGGCATATGGAACAATTCGATCAAGGGAAGGCGACAGGGATCATCCTTAGGTAAGCGAAGAAAAGTACATGCATTTCGTACCTAGGCAACTTACCTGCCCAGGGAGGAGCTGATAGGCAATAGGCTGGGCTGGCCCTGACTGAACGGGATGAGAGTGAGGGATAACGGGCGTGACGGGATCGAAAGGAGCGGGTCGCGGGATTACGGTGGTCTAGGCTTGGTCTTTTTTTCTCTTCTTCTCTTGTTCCCCGTCGTAACTTCAACAGCTTTACAGTTTTCCATCCTCTTTTTTTTTTTCTTTTTTTTTTTTCTTCTCGCAGCATATGGTATTTCACGCAAAGTGTATGGAGTATCCGTACGGAGAACCCGTATCTTTTCTTTGCAACAAATTCTCTCAACGGTAGCCTCGGCCATTTTGCGTTTGCTCTCTGGGCCTGGACCACCAAGACACGACCGTTCGGCTTCATAATCTTGGTTCCATTGCCCGTTTTCTACGGAGCACGGAGCCAAGAACTGGGGGTTACGTCGGCTTCGCCTATCCCTCAACCGCAGTCTCAGTCTGTAGGTCTCCCGAGTGGCCCCCGGTCATCTCGCCATTTCGCGCTTATTCCCTCGTCCATTGACTCCATTGGCCTTGCGGAAGAAATGAAGCAGACCAGACCCGTCACCGTCATCGTGATCGTGGTGCCGGCTATCCTTTTCACCTGCTTGGCCCCATGGCCGTTTCCCCCGTTTCATCCCATCAACATCCAATCACTTGACGCGCTTGTTGCCCATCCACAGTTGACCCCTTCCTCCGTCCCATCTCGTGCCCCATTTCATCCGCTGGTCGCTCCATCAGTCCATCTGCTTTCGATGGGCGTCGGGCACTGGCGCTGGCGCCGGTCTGACTGTCTGACACTTTTGATGGGAGGAGCCTCCGACGCTGTCTGTACAACGCATGCCAATGGCGTAATTTGATGTCACGGATTCCACCAGAATGACTGGACAAGACATTCGTTGCCATATCATATCTCCGTCAACAGCATGCGGGACAGGACTCCGTTTGTACAATCAACGACTATCATAGTATCCGCACATGGACTCCTTAGGATCTGCTCGGAACTCAAGCTACTCTAAGGATACCAACTTTTTGGCGATATTAGCAACCCTCAAACTTCATACTTGCTCCTCCACAGCCTCAATGGATGGAATCCAGGTACAGGCTCTTGTCAGTGTAAGACAGACTCATTCTCACTAACAAATTGACACTATCCGGACCTTACTGTACATAGAGCAACCGGTATGGGGTCATCCGTGCACCCAGTAGGTACCCATTCAGGCCGTCGCTCTCTCGCGCTCACAACTCATCTTTGGGCTATGGCGCTTTCCATTTCCAATAGATCCCTTGCTATTTCGGCCATCTCTCCGTCTCACCGTCCGTTCCGCTTCCCACTTAGCTTCGGTGGCCGCCATGATTCAATCAGTCGCAGTCGCGCAGTAATTCTCTCTCAGACTCTCAGACTCTCTAGCTGGCTCCGCAAAAAGTGCCAGATGCCAGGAACTCCCTGGCTCGCCGCTCGTGCGAGCTTACAGAGCTCTTACAGAGCAAATGTGAGACTGGGAGTAAGAGAGAAAAAGGGAGCGAGCGCTGCCATTGCCGTTGCCGCCACGCCGCGCCACGCCACTCGCGGCTCGCACCTCCTTGCAGTTTTCACGTTCCATGGGGCATGGGTGGTGACAGAGCAGTGGAAAGCGAATCCGTGTTCTCTCAGGGTTCCGTGAACCCTCATCCATCGACTGACCCGAGGTCCGAATCGCAGCAGTGAGCAGACCTTCTCCTGTCCACAATCCGTCGCACGACCGTATCTAGGTAGTATCTGCGCGACTGCGTCACTACGCTCGACCCACCAGCGTGAGAAATAGAACATCCAAACAACGGCGGCCGACGGCTCATGTGCGGATTCACGATGGTTGAGGTGAAGCAACGCCAACACCAACCGAGTCTCTGTTTCGGTACCGCTGTGGATCATGACAATGGTCTTGACGGGCCGAGGCCATCTTCAGGATGCCGTGTCCAGTGTTTCCTTCTCCAAGACCCATCTCACAAATAATATTCTTTCCCCAGCCGATCTTGGACTTGGCACCGTTTCTCCCACATCCATTTGCTCCACGCATTATCATGACTAAAATGCCTTTGGCCCAAGCAAACAAGGTCCCTTGCTATCAATTTACGGATAATTGCTATATCGTAACCTTGGGCGGTTGTTTCTCTCATTCCACCTTCCCCAGATGATAGATCTAGATAGGCATCTTGGGTGCTCATAACACAGAACGTACGGAACGGATACACGTGTAACCACACACTAGACGAAGCTGGCTGGGAAGCCTTGTCCGCCGTGGTAAGAATGTACGGGTGTCTAATTACATCAACATTCAGCGACCACCAATCACTTGCCCGTCCCAAGAGTGAAGACTCCCAGGTTCAAAGATTGGTCCGGCGGATCATCAATGGGAACAGCCATGCTATGGCTCGAATGTCTGATCAACATGCGTACTAGTAGTATGCGGCATTGTACTTTCCGATTGTGGCATAACGCCATGCGATGATGGTACGGGTGCGCCATTCAGATGGACCTGACCCCCTCAGCACCGTCGTCACGTCTCACTTTCACTGACGGGGAGACGGGCACGATGGGGAGGTGTGTGGTGGATTCCTACCATTCGGCAATGGAAGAACCCACGAGGAGGAGAGGGAAGAAAAAGGATGAGACGTGGGTGACGCGATGTGCCGCAGTCTTACATATGCCGTCATACTGTTCCTTCAGACAATGCCAAATAGACGCACGGGTACGGTGCACCGCACCAACTGGTCATGGACTCTCATGAACTCATGGACTCTATCATTCTCTCATTGCAATCTCATACTCCTCAGGAATTGCCGACATGGTGGTAGAGTCTACTCAGAACCTCTGTGTCTTTTATGGATATTACATAGCTAAACATCCGATATACCGCGTTTTGATGAACCCCCGGAAGATTAACCCAACCGCGCTCCATCCTCAATGACTTCCAAGCCCGCCCGGCCCCCATGCACAATTCGTCCAGCAAGGTGGTCACTGTCTTGCCGAAAGCAGAAAGTGGCATTCAAAGTCTTTTGAGAAGAAAGGAGGGGGGTGAGCAGCGGCAGAGTTCATGCAAGGGTGTGCTTCTGGCGAAAAGGGTCTTTGCATCCCGTACCCTTGATTTTTTAAATTCGATTCGATCCCTAGTGAACCAGTCCCCTCTATCCGTACAGATTTGATGTCCGCCACGCCTGGCTCTGATAGGACTGGATAATAGTGATGTTCATGCCTACAATGAAATTACCGCTTGACGTTGCGACGTCGCCCGCCGCCGAGCAATGCAATACATCGTCAGCTTTATCTCTCTCCTTACACATCACCGCGGGGGCAAGAAGGAAACAAGTGGTCGACACGAAAATGAGATCGTCTGCGATTGATCACAAAATTGAAATCGGGGAAGATTCGATGCAAGCAAGCAAGCCCCCCGTTGTCGTTCGTTCCCACACTTGGAGTTCTGAGACGGGCGGCACACACCTTCTCTCACACACCGGTTCGGCAGTTGAAAAAAGTGTGGCATTTGGCATTTCGAACCACCTTAGAGGTATAATGGCAAATATGCAAATGCTGCCCGCGATGGCGACGAAGATCGCGACGGGCGTTGGGGGATGTGGTGATATTGGGCAGAAGTACGTACGGAAGATGCATACAGTCACCCATCGCGAGCCATACCGACCGGGGGGCTTCCAAGTATGAGTGAGATGCGATGAGTGATTCGCGATTGAGAGCTGGATGATCCCGCTTCGATCGAGGGGACAAAGGTGCTTGCCCCATCGACTGAGATAATTCGGATGGAAGGTCAAGAAGTGGGTGAGCACGGTCAGGTAAAATGGGGGCAGACATACATTCAGCAAAATGTGTTGACTTCTATTTTCGGGTTTTGTTTGTTCTTCTCATGTCGTCCCGTCTAGACCCCCTCATATGACCTCATCCTCGCCTCAACGGAAACCTTCTAGAAAGTTGCGCAAGGTATGTTTCTTCTACCATCCGCCGGGTGTCAACCCGAAAGGACTAACCTACTCTCTGGAAGTCTGGACCTGGAAAAAGAGATGGTAATGAAATCATTGTCGCCGGATCATCAGACGAGCGAGAGCCCCTCGCCTCATTTTGTCTGCAGGCAGGTTGAACAAATTCATTACCAAGACTACGTAGAGTGCGGTCCATGTGGGCTACGGGACGACCAGTCCGGCTTTAGCACAACCCTTGGCCGCCCCCTCCCCCCCCCCCCGGCCCCCCTCTGCCGCCGCAAGCCGACTCGTTCCCCCCGTGGGCAGTGGCGCCCCATCCGCTTGACCATGCTTCGGGCTCGCACATCCGTCTACGCTACCTTGAAAGTTTACGTACACATTGTCTTTGGGTTAAGGTTGCGGTTAAGTCCGGCGGCTGCCGAGCCAAGATATCGAAGAGGGTTGAACAAGAGAAACACCAAGCAGTATTGAGGAAACAGAGACTAAGGGGGCATACGCTAACAAGCACGGAGAGACAGATGTGTCGTGTGGGATGCCAACCCTTCTCTGTCACGCTGGGGAGCTTCTACTGGTACAAGCTACATCTACTCGGGAATAAGAACACATGACGCAGAAAGAGCTGGTTTGTTCCCGGAGGCGTGTGGCGTGTGTGGGTTGTCGGTTGCTGGTTGCAATCAAACAAGGTTACGCAACTTTTGACGGATAGGTATGTGTGGCTGATGGCAAGGCTTGGTGGTATCAATCTGGGGCTGGAGGTACCTAACCATCCGCCATCCACACTCTCATTAACGCGAATGCAGAATGCAAGTTTGGCTTCCGTTCCGTTCGTTGAGAGAGCTGCCGGCATGAAAATAGGCTAGTGAGTGTTGTGAGTGTAGACTTCGTGTGGTATATGCTTTGATACCCGTGAGACTAATACAACCCAGATGTCACGAAGCGGGCTAGGGTGCCCACCTGCCCGCCCCGACTTGGCTTTCAAGTGTCTCAACGTGCCAGTTCCGACTTGAGATTGAAGGCATGCGTGGCTTGATAATCTGGAGTAGAAAACCAATTAATTCCTGTCCCCGGGAATCCCCTTTGCTTGGCTTTCACGGGTTTCCCCAGCGTGTTAGGGAAGCACACGTGTGATTCGGGGTGCGTTGTGATCTACATTCGGAACCGTTGCCCTGTCCAACCATCCAAAATCTTCATGTAGGGGAGGTTCTGCAGGCATCCGTACGGCATGTCCGGTTGGGGACTCTGATGTTTGACGAGGGAGTCGTTGGCCGTTGTGTCGTGCTACCTTACGCAACGCGCGCTGAGAGGGTTACAGTTGCAGCCGTTCCGGTTGCGAAAAGGAGTAAAAGGCATGGCGACCGATCCATTGCGACGATGCGGAATACATCAGAGGGGAAGGATAAGAGAGAGAGAGAGGAGAGAGAGAGACATCATGACAAGCCCAAGGCATTCGGGTTTCCTTCTTTCTCCCTTGATCCCCCTCGCCCCCTTGAACGTGGTTGGTTGCCAGGCTGCTAAGGGCCTGCAAGGTTGGGGGGTTATCAACTGGCTTCCCTCGCCAAGGCATGGTCTCAGACATTCGAACAATCCAACATTTAGACCGTTTCTCACAGTTTTTCCGTCTCCGGCGATGGCTTGGTTCCACCTGATTCAAGATGGACTGGTTTGGTTGGTTTGCCTGACTCCGGAGATCGATCATGCTGTCTCAGAATGACGACGGCATCTGGTGTCGTGGAATTCGTAGACAGCCATTCGAATCTCGGATTATTGTTGGCTGGTACGGAGCAATGAGTAAAGCACCCAACAGTCGGCTGGTGATCAAGCAATGCTGTCAAGACTCTAATCACGCATTATTCACTACAGTCTACCGCAGACTCCAGAGTGAGCTGTAATGTGACTGAACTTATCCATATTGAAGGTTAGCTGCATCCGAATTTGGCCTGGCTGAGTGCACGTGCAGATCCGGGGTCCATTTACCTAATTGTGTTCTCCAAAGCAATAGTGTAGGTTCTGCCGACCGTTTGCGACGAGGCTTGCCACCGTCAGACAGTCACGCTTTCGAGGCGTCCGTCTACACGAACTTGACATATTAGCTATACCAAACCTGGCAACGAGCTGAACTAACTGCGATGCAAAAGGTGGTATGCGGCAACGGCACGAATAAGCTTGACGGGCCACAGAATGCGGCTAATCAGTGGCTTACCTTCTGGATGCTCGTTACGGCCGCCCACCCAGTCTCGGCAGCGTGAGTTGAAGCCAATTATCCACCTCTAAGCGAAGAAGGGTCGATGACGATCGCTGACATTGGCGCTGACCTGATGCTGACGGCTCGACGCTCGGGTCGAGGAAGCGAAGCGCTGCAGAAGTTTTCTTATTGTTACTGTTTCCTTGTTCCCCTTCCATGCACTCCCCAGGCTTCCATGCATGTGCCAGCCTCCATGTCGATGCCGATGGCCTTGTTGGGACTGCGTCGGCCCAATTTCCAGAACATTTCTCCCGCTGCTTCGCGACAGGGATGTGTGCCACGCCGTTGGATTGAAAGAAAACGTCAACGAACTTTTTGAACGCTGTCCGAACGAGGACGGACGTAGACGAATGCGCAAACTTCTTTTTCCGTCAGAAGGATGGGCCCGGCCCCTCCTCTTGCTCTCTTTCTCTTTCGCAAACAGCCAGATTGTCTTGCGGCATGTGCCCGTACTCCGTACAATGTAGATTATTGCCATGAGGGAATTAGCTGGGGATATGTTGCGTGGGCTGCGGTCAGGCTGCGTGGCATAAGTGTCCTTGTAGCCCAGTCCAACGGCGATTCCGTCGCTGGGGCCTCCTTGTTCGCGAAGAGCCTCTAATTGTCTGCACTTTTGGTTTTTCTGCCCCTTCGTCATTCCTTTTTGCACTTTTCCTCGTATGTGGGAAGAAGATTCGGATCAGGGCATGACGATAATCCTTCGGATCGAATGAAATTCCAAAGTTTTTCATGTATCAACTCCGAGTCACATGATTGGAAAGACATCATGCCGATCGATAGGTAGCTATTGACTGCTACCAAGCTCTTCCCCAGGATGATCAGCAAACACTGTTTAGAGGGGCTAGGGCCTGAAGATACCGTGGCAACCCCAAGAGCGGGCCAAAGTCCCAAGGATGACGGATGGAATAAATCTAGAACGAAGAAGGTCAGGGAAGGCCCGGAGAGGTGATGTTGGAGGACGATGACACGGATCACCGGAGGTAACGCGGGAAAGAGGTGGTGAGTGAGCAGGAAGCGCAATGCTCATGTAGCGTGAAAACATATGCAAGAGCCAAACTATTGGAATGCGAATAGTTGAGGCCTTTTTTTTTCTTTTCTTGTGCTGCACATATTGGAGGGGGGGGGGGGGTTGGCATGGAAAAATCAACAAAGGGTCGCGTCAAGTCTCAAGAGATGCTGAGGTATGTCGTCATACTCGCAAAAAAGGGATGTGCGTCGAACCTTCCTGCGGAAATTCTATGCACGCAGGCCGCAGGCGGCAGGCGGCAGACATACCTACCGCTGCACTTCGCAAGATACCTGACTATCTCCCTACCCACTCAGCACTTACCGTACTCGTGGCCACCCTCGGTGCCCTTTCCATGAAGAAGCAAATGCTCGAGGTACCTTAGGAAAGAGTGCTACCGGCATCTGTGCATGCCTCCCTTTTCCAACTTACATGTCTTCCCTCAGTCTTCAATGCTTCAACTCACGCAAGAGCACCCTATCTGTACTTGCCCAAGGTACTCTGTACTTCCTTTTTTGAGCTCTTGGGTAAAAATTCGTGGAGAGGCCCGAACGGTATGTTGTAAGATATTCTGGGAAGCTGGACAGGTACGTGGCTTGCGTGAGTCTAAAGACTGCCCGCGCCGTCCGGTGCAAATCCTCTTTTGCAAACAGCAGACTCCAGAGACATCTCCATCCAACAACCGCCCACGCACCACGCCACCAATCCATAGCAATTTGCAGCCAAATTCTCTCTAGGTAGGTACTCCTCGCGTCCTCTCACCAGTAGGCATTCGTTGTCGCCTAAGCGCCCTATCGATCTACCGCCCGCCTAACCTTGCCCCCAAGCTGAGAAGATGAAAACAGGCCTGGGCTGTCTGCACGTCTGACTGTTCCCTGCCAATAAACCCGAAGCGGCATGGACGTGGAAGCCTCGCGGAAGAGGAAGAAGCCATCGTGGCAAAGTATTTGCTTCTGGAAGCCTTCCCCTTCCATCTTAGCAACTTTCCAATCTTGGTTGATGTTGATGGCTGGTACAACTGGCAACCATCAGTTGGATCCCGATCCTTCTTCCGCCCCAAAATCTCCGTTCGTAGGAGCGCCAACAAACGCACACTGCGCCTCATGCTTCCTGGCGGGCACCAAAGTGGAACCACAACTTCTTCCGCTTGGTCGGCGGCTGCGGCTGGAACGCAGTGCTGAAGTCTGACACTAACGCGATCACGGCGAAGCAGTGGCAGCACCCAACGAACGACATCCGACATGGGTTATCTTGTTCAAACTTCGCTGGAGCCACAGAAGACCACGGAGACCTAGGCCAGCCAACGTACAGCTTCCAAGTCACGTACAGTGGGGTGTCAATTATTCGTGTACAGCGCACAGTATCCGCCCCAATTGGTCATTTTGTACAGCCAATTAAAGCACGATTTCAACATTAAAACATGAAAGAAAAATATAGAAAATATTTTAGTATTAATTCATATAGAATTAAACTTGTATTTATTCTAGAGCTAATAAAATAAAATTATTAAATACTCAAACTAATTAGTTAATTATTTTAGTTATTATATTAAACTATTAGATATTTCAATATCAATAATACAAAATTATATAGTTAACTTTTTTTTTCTTTTCTCTACTTATTATTATTATTATTAACTATAGAGAAAACCCATAAAAACATTTTTTAAAAAATTATCTCTCGACCCTAGGTATAAAACTAATAAAGTAGAAATATTAAAATTAATTGACTTGTAAAATATATTATAGTTATTTTTTTTATTTTGCTAGCTTTATATTTAGAGTCGGGAGACAATTATACTTATGAAAAGAGTATGTTAGTGGATTCACTGTGGCGTGTTATAGGGGAGTACACGAACTTTTAACACCCTACTGTATCCGTATAGAACTATAGATACGGAGTATTCGCTCTCCTGATCCTGGATGCTTGTACGGAGGCACGGAGGCTGGAGCTGTCAGCCAATCGAACCCATGCCGGGAACTTGGTTGGATGCAGAGAGGACAAGGCATGCTTGATGGAACTTTGGAAGCCTCTGTGTCACTTACTCCGTACAATACCGCAACCACGAAACCATCTGATCCCGGACCATGCCGGCCACATGCACCTGGGTCCTTCTCCTTGGGTTTTAACCACCTGAAGCATGGAATAAGACATTGTGTGTCCGTACAGTGGTATGTGAGGATCCCTAGAGAGTAAGCCCAGTTCTACGCTCTGGTAGCGTGTCGCATTGCAGTGTACAAACACAACAGCTGAATGGTCCACGGTACGATGCAGAGACCCAACGATGCAAAAAAATCTCCGTAGCGCCGACGGCGTCGCCGGGACCCCGAATCGCACCGCAAAGACGGTCTCTATGGATACTTGTCGTGTCTATCCCACACATTCCCGAACCCGACATCCGCTCCAACGAAGACGTCCGACCTCAACTGCCCCCAATTCCCAGCCTTCGCAGCTTCGTAGAACGGTGGGAAGACCGAAGGCACCCTTGATGCGCTCTTACTTTCGCACCCAATGCGATTCAAACTCCTACCGCAGGACGAAGGGAGGCTACATGCCCAGGCGAACCCGGCCGGCCGACCCAACAAATAGGTTAACGTCTCCGAGTCGCGCCGCGCCGCCGATTCAAGTATCGCAATGGCGTTGAGCGCTACACGGTCAATACCCATTGTTGGGAGGAATCCCGATGGCTCCCAAGCCCTCGGGTGCCATCCCTGGCCTTGGATGCAATCTCAACATACACACTTTTTCCTTTTTGACATTTTAGGCCCAATTTGTTGATATTCGCATTTGCTAGGTCATCATCGGTCTAGACGTCTTGGTCTTGTTACTCAAGTAGTGCTTTCTGTGGGACCTCGACTGACTCTTGACACACTTTCTTCCTCCGAACCACTACGGATACAAATTTGCCCACAATCCCACGGCCGCATTGACATCAAATCTAGAAACACCAGCCCGGCCACGAGTCTCCTAATCTCCACAACTAGCGTAAGGTCGGATGGACATCTGTACTCCGTACAGGGACTGGATCTCGAGTGTAGCAATCTTCGGCTATCGCCTTTTGCCGTCGTCCGGAGCTGTCGCTTGTCGAGGATCCGAACACCGTAAACAACCTCATCGATAGATAGTGCGATCTCATGGCCAACCTATGGATGCTAGTCCTTCTTTCTCGCTACCTGAAATCACTAGGCCGCTCTCTGACCAACTTCTAAACTTGCTTGGATTGCTTGTTCCGCGCATCATGCCCCCCAATTCCGCTTTTGAGGCAGGCTGCCACCTACACAGAGGGACATGACTCTTGACGACCCGCTCACGTTCCATGTCCAAGTACATACTACAGACACACGGAGTACAGCCGTACGGATACTGGACCCTGCTCTCGTGCCCGGGTTCGTACTATCAACGATCGGCAGGAACTTTAAGTCGATCTCCCTATCCCCAGGCTCCGCCGCCCGTCCCTGATGCCGCGGAAGAGAAAGACAGGATGAGAATACAGATACTCGGGTTCCATGTTACTCGGACACGTGAAGTAGACACACGAATATGACGCGAGCAAAATCTCTTGGCATTCGATCACTGATTTTGCCAACAGCCGTTCTACCTACTGGTCACTTGACTCTCTCCGCCGCCAATTTCAGTCTCACTGCTCTGTTTTGGCGGGCCAAAGGCGGGCAGAAAATACTGCCAGAAGGCGCAAAAGGCGAAACCCGAGTTCCAATTTTCTTGCCATCAAAGATTTGACAGATGGAGTCTATGCGCGCAAAACGGCGCGGGGTTTCCGCTCGCCCAGAACTGTCTCTCAAGAAGAAACGGGTACTACCCAAGTATACAGAAATCTCAACGGTCCCCCTTTCCCACGAAACCTCGGTGATTTTCGCCACTCGGAAGCGCCATTCGCTCGATAATGCAGCCGCCTGAGTCGTTGGACCCCTTCAAAAACCCTTTCGAGTCTACGCGAGGAGCAAAGCGGAAGGGAGATGGGGCTGGCTGAGAAGAGAAACCGTGCCCACCTCTTCCCGCCCGCTTGCCCCCCCCCCCCCTTGGCGACCATCTCACCTTGTGTCAAATCGACGGGACAGCTCAAAACCCCTGGGTCGATCGTGGGAGCTGGACCCTAGCGGTTTACGGAGTCGTGGGAGTTTGGTGGTGGCGCTCGTCAATTTCTCCCCCTTCCCTCTCTTCCCTCAACGAGAATTCTTTCGGTGTCAATGCTGTCAGCCCGCCTCTTGGCCTGACAGGACTCACTCCATAATCCTCGGTAGCGTGGAACACACATCCGTTTGACCGCCGGGAACACCTTTGCCCCTTCCAAGAAAAAAAAAAGAAGGGAAGAAAAGAGAAGAGAGTCCGTTGGGCCCCCAACGACAACGCGTCGAAGCGGGAAAGGTTCCCCTATTCCCCATACTGTTGGCTTCTCTGGGAGAATTTCGTCCACACTCCCGGCCTTTGCATCCCCGCTACACTGCGTGCTCGAATGTGTGATGTTACGTTAATGTTTTGTGAAAATGCAGCCTACATTGCTGGTGACATCTGAGCTTGCGGCGGCGGGCGGCGATATGGCCCATCTAGCAAGGGGGGTAAAGTGGAAGAATTGTAGAATTAGGATACGATATGCCCCAGCCATGAGTCCACGACACCGTGGATCAGAGAAAAGCCAAGGAAACCAAGCATCCCACAAGTCCGGCGCGGAAGGGATCCTCGCCGGCGTCCCGCACCTGAAACCTGAACTTGTTCAACTTTTGGCTCGGTCTGCCTGCCGCTTGGGGGGGGGGGGGCTGGTTGCCTCCATCGGAAAATCGGTCCCCCGCAGGCTTGGAAGCAAACATCATGCTTAGCCCTTCATCAGTCATGGATTTGGCGTTTTTGCCGCAGTGGCCTAGCGTGATTCAATGTCGGCAAGGAACCGGCAAGAGACCGGCAAGGAGGAGGAGCAGGAGGGGTCCTTGGCTTGAGGACGTCGTGTATCGGGACGGTCTCTACAGGTCTTTCTTGTACGTGGCCGGCACCGAACCCGAGCCATTGGGGGTGGCAGTCCCTTTGACGAGACAGAAATGATTCAGGCAGGCAGGCAGGTAGGTACACAGTAAGCGTGTAGTATTGAGTGGTCCCATGGAGTGGGACTACATCTAACGAGCTGTCACGATATCCATTCTATCGCCTTCGGCAACGCACAGTTGCCCGGATCCGATATTGGGCACCCATGTGATGATTGGAAACTTGGTTGACACAAAGTCCAGCCGGCTGGGCTCCTTCGACCAAGTCAAGGGACCGGAGGCTGACACATGTCGTTGATGCGGATGAACTCGTCACTGGGCGCCTGCGAAGGGATTCACAGATTTCTACTGGACAGCGCAATATCGGGTAGTTCTTTTTCTCATGATCGGGTCTTGTGCAAACTTGAAACGGGTGCTCTTTTCATCTATCTTGCCGAGATGTCAGGCAAAAACGGTAGTGTTCCGACATACATTCAAATGAACACTTGTACAAAGAACTCCAACAAGCCTATCCACCGGGCTTTCCCGTGGTATCCATCCGAAACTCCCAATATCTTTAGACAACGCCTAACCACCCGAAAACCACATGTCCCTCTCACGAATAAAGATAGTAATGTCAATAGAAAAGTAGCCCAGCTGGTATGTCCAGCCAAACGCCGATGTTCATCCTTCCATCACCCTGCTTCGGCTTTGCTCAACAGTATGATTCTTTGATGGTCCTAAAGTCCGTTGGGGGCCTCGGGTCCATCAAACAAGCTTGGAAGGTGTGTATTGGTGTTTCAGAGATCGGCGAGGTCAAATTCGCCGCTGAAGCCTTTGTTGAGAAGCATACCGGCGATTCTTAGGCGTTGTTCTGGCAAATCCTCGCCCGAGTAGGCGTCGATGGCATTGAGGCCAAGTGCAAGACACATTCCGTTGGTAATCGTGAAGACACCACAGTCGTATCCGTTGGTCTGAATAGGAGCCTCATGGATGACTACTTTCCATTCGCTAGCCTTGTAGTCACCGCCCAGGAAGGCCTGGACCCAGTTCAAGGCTCTAGTAGTATGCGTGGATGAGCCCGCAGGGTTGAAGGAATCCATATGCGATACAGTTCGCTTCTTGGGCCGGATGACGAGCAATGTCCAATGGTTGTTCTTACAGATCGGCATGAGAATCGTCTCCAGTTTGAGAAAATTGTTCTTGTTGATTCCGTAACGGCGAAGTGCTCGTTCAGTGTTTTGAACACCGTTCTCCTCCAGTCTCTTGTAGAAAAATGAGCCCATGGCGACGCACACTCGGTTCGGTGCCTTCACGTCCACGGCGCCTGCGGCCACATTGACGTATCGATCCAGCCATTGCAATGCGCCATTCACAATTTCGTCGTTGAGCCACACAGTTGGTGGAACTACCATGGCGAAATCGTGCTTCTTGAGGGGCACACTTTCAGCCGTCGTCGCGAGTGTCAGCGAGGGATTGGCTTGCATCGTGGCTTGCACCTTTTCAGCCCATTCAGCCGGTAATGAGGTGACTAAAGGTCTCTGGGGAGCGCGAAGTCCACCGGTCTTCAACAATCTCTCCTCCTTTGCCTGTCTAGCTTTCTTCTCCTCTTCCTCTCTTCGGCGTGCCTCGTCGACATCAAGCAATAGCTGCAGGGCGAGAGAGAGATCTTCAAGTTCCTCCTCTTTGTCGTCCGAGATGGTCAGACCTGCCAGGGTCGGGGGTGTAAGTGGGCTGGAAGGGCTGGATGACAAGTCCTGCGGTTCGCCCTTGGCGAAGAATCCCTTAGCTTCAAGGCCATTCAAGGATTTGTTGAGATGCTCCAGCAATTGAGGCTGACAGCGAGCCGCGATTTCCTCACTGTCGCTCTCTTCTGATACATCGTCAGATTTTGGAGCGGCGCCAGAGTACCGATTCGGCATCGTAGTGTTAGGGCCGTCTGACGAGCCGTCAACCTGAGAATCGCTCAGAGGGCTGGCACCAACAACGTGTCGTCCCAGTGGTGATTCGGAAACGGTAGGAGAGCCGAAAATTCGGCTGAGGAAGCCCCTTGATTTCGCCGGTGAAGGGGTAGACTGCTTGGCGGATGGTGAGAATTGCACTCTTTTGAGGCCTCTTGACTTCTGGAGTCGCTTCAGTGAAGCAGGTGAATGGTTGTCTCTTTTGAGGACAGAAATGGGGCTTGGTCTACAGACCAAGTCGTCTGGTACAATGCCTGGGGGTGCATTCTTGTACGCAGCTCTGCGTTGGGATGCGATGTCGGCCAATTGGTCTTTGACAAACGTGTACGCTTCCGTAGTTCTTGCAGGAGGGCAGTAACTTCCTGGTTTTATGATTTCCTGGGCGGGCGGGATCTGTCGTTGATCTGTGGCCTTGATGGAAGGTTCCACCTCACCCAAAGCTTCGATGTTGGTTTGGATATCTGGAAAGCTACCGGGCATTGCGATGTCGATCCTTGAGATCGGGTCCTCAGATACTTCAATGCCGAAGCTTTCACGCCCTCGGAAAAATTTCATGACCTTGCCAACAAAGCCAGCCCGTTGAACGAGTCCAGGCATTGGCTTTCGACTAGCCAGAGCGGCTAAGTCAGCACTGATTCCTTTGATAATGCGGCGTGAGACGCCAGCCTCAACCAGCACAGGATTGCATTCATCAGGGAAATGCTCGAATAAGCGCTGAGCCACGGTAATGGCGAGGTTTTCTTCAGGGCTGAAAGTGTAGTCCATGACCGACTGGGGGGCCTTGAAGTTCGTCTTCAAACCTGCCAAGAACGTGTGAGAGTAGACACTCTCAACTATCCAAGCAGTTTGCCGGAAAGTGTCAAGGTAGGGGCCGAAGACATAAATTTGCTGCTCCTGGGTTTGGTCGTCCAGTCGAGTGATAGGGGACCCTTCCCTGGATTGCGACCGCCTCTTTTCGATTCGGTGGCAGATACCCCTCAAGGTGCGGACAAGAGGGGCTATGTGATGCCAGTATGCGATTCGCGTCGATTCATCTACCCAAATGAGGTTGGTTTTGGATGATTCCGTATTTGGAGTGAAGCTCTCATCGGCAAAATCATCGACAACCTCCAATCTGATGCGCTTCGTGCCAGTGTTGCCATTCTGCTGACCACGGGAGAGCCGCTCTACAGCGATAAGATTATGATTGCGGGGGTACACTGTGAGTGAATTAGAACGGGCTCGTGATTGTCTTCTTGAAGCAGGCTAACCGTAGCCAACAAGGCTGTTGGAGACTTTTGTGACCGTGCCACGGACTGATGTCATGATATTGGTGAGCCAGTTCGTATAAGCTCGAGGTCTCTGTCACGCATGATTAGCACCAGCCCTGATGTAAGATTACCAAACAACGTACGTCTTCTTCGTTTGAGTCCAGAACGGCAGCGCCTCGAGCGTTCGCGAGCGGCTCCTGCAGAGGCTCCCTCCCATCCGTCGCATTCGCCAGAATGAGGTCAAACTCTGAGTCCTTAGCCGGTCGCTTTCGTGTCGTGGTCGTTTTAGGTGAACCTTGGTCCAGAGCCCGTGATTCCTGTTCGATAGGTTGAACTGTGATCGTCTTCTGGCGCGATCCCCGAACAAAGATTCTTCTAGTTGCCGAACCGTCGTTCACTTCTATGAGTATCGGTTCGTTGGGAGGGATGATGATTGTTTGTTGGCCTGGGCTGAATGACCAAGCACCCGGGGGCACCACGGATGGCGAGCTGGATTCCGAACTGGATTCCGAGCTGGACTCAGTGTCTTCAAACTTCGACTCGGCTTCTGAGTTAGAGTTGCAGAGATGGAAGCTCGAGGATAGTTGGGAGCACTTCCTCGTGGAGACGCTTCCGATAGTAGTATGATTACCCTGGATTCTTTGGGCTGGCTTGGGAATTGGACCACTCGGGCCAAAAAGATCGGTTCTTCCCTCTTGCTGGACAACGAGGTCCTTCAATCTACGGCGGCGTGCTCGATAGGCGGCGACGTGAGAAGCTGGGGATGGCTTGTGTAGAGTAGGTCGGTGCCGAAGAGTCGCGGCGATATCAAAAGCCTTCGGCGCAGGTCTCCATAGAGTAGTTGCCGGTCTGAGATATGCGGACTGCTGAGATTTGGGGAAGGGTGTCGCCTGAATAGGGGGCTGGCGAACGAAGGGATCCTCCGCAGGGAACCTATTGTACTTTCGGTTCTTTGAGAGGCTCAGTCCTGCGCTGCGCGCTTGAGCACGGAATCGTAACTTCTTGACCTTCGCTGCAGCCGGTGTGAAGAGAGAAGAGCCGGTAGGTCCCGACGATCGCGTGGAAAGGGCGGGTCCGTTCTTCAAAATCCCACGCAAGGGCTTTCGATCTCTGTGAGGCGAGTGAACAGTGTTGGCTGAGCCAGAAGACTCCACGGCCTTCCTAAGCGTAGCGTCTGTCAGATGATGTGCTTTCTGGGGCTTCTGGTGCTCAGTTTGAGCAATGGGCGACTGCGCAACTGGAACTTGGGTGTGGACGATATTGGGGTTGTTGGTAGTTTGAGTATAGGCGGTCAGTTGCTGAGTAGCATTAGTACCGAAGAGGGGACCGCGGTGATTGAGGCCTGGGTTGGCGAGGGAGTTGACGAGGGGGGTTTGGATAGGACTGGGTCTGTAAGTTCTGGGCTTCTCGATCTCGGGTGATGTTTCTCGACGATGTCTGAGAGGATCGAAGAAGTCGGCTAGTTTTTGAGGGTTCGGGGGGAAGCCTCGGCGACTCGGTATCTGCTGTCGCTCTGGAGCCATGTTGGTCAGCTTAGAAGGTGCAAGGCTTGAAGATGAAGTAGAAAGCATCGTGAAGGTCAACTTTGACCAGCGCGACAGGAAGCAGGCGAATATGAAAGGTGCGACGAAGCGAAAAAGAAAAAAATTGAATTCCGGGGTGTTTACTGTGCTTCTGAAGCTGCGCGATCAAGAATTGGTGCGAAAGCGCTTGGCTGGATCGGAAGGCGGGTTGTGTCGCGATGCTAGAAATCGGTCGTGATGGACGGCTGAAATTGGTTGCAGGTGGGGGATCGGGGAGGAGTTGGGGGGGTCGAAAGGCGACGTGCTTTTGTTGTTGTGGAAGAAGAAGAAGGTACACTGCTGTTCATTGAGAAAGATGCTCAATGTAGGTAGCAGCGAGAGGTCGAAAAGGCATGCGCGCCTCAAAGAGTTGCTCGTTGGAGGAAGGAAGGTGCAGACGGCAGACACGGTGGAGATTGAATTTGAGAATGGAAGTTGCGATGCAGGTGGTGTTTACCTAAGGTACGTAGATGATGTACCTAGGGTACCTTCCTCGCGACGTATCATCCTTCTTACCTCCACTGAGGGAAGGTACCTACCTAAGCAACTACCCAAGGTACCTTAGCTCCGCCTTATTCTTCTGGCAGCTCTGTTGCCCGCCCCACTAGCTCAAGAGGTGCGCACCCAACGCTTCAAGCAGCGGAAGGAGCGAAACAGCTTCGAAGTTCGGCACGGTAAGGTATAGGTAGTTTGCTGATCAATAAGGTAGATTAACCGCAAGTGGCCTGCAGCTTGCCTTCAGGCAGCTCTCGTAGATAAGATCCCTGGCACGCCTGAGTACCTTAAGCATCTAAGTCCCCTTCTTTTCAAGCTGCTTGTACTTATATCCATCGGCATCCGCTGAATCTCGACAACCTCCGTGAAGTATTTATTTCTGAGAAAGTCAGTTGCACTCTATAATCGATGGAGAGATGGCATGCATTTCTTTCTCATGATAAATAAATTTGCAGACGGTGCTATGATGTCTATTCATCCTGAAAGGTGAAGTCGGAACAGCCTCCCCTCTCTTGCAGAAATCCAGCTCATGTTTCGCTCCAGTACGCCAGTAACTAGTAACCCAACTCAGTACTTGTACACCAACTTCTCTGAAAACCTCTCCTACTGTCAGACGCTCTCGTCCTACCCTACCCAGGCGCATTATAGCTGGGCCAGCGTCTCCCCGAGCTTCTTGGTGCAGAATGTGCCAAAGTACTCGTTCAGTGCATCGACTGTGCCGCTGCCTTCCACTAGCTTCGCAACCATACCAACGTAACCATCAGGACGCACAACAACAACGCCACCCTTTTCCTCATCGAGACCCAACTTGGCGTGCGCAGCAGCCTTTGCGTTCGGCACGTGGCGATCCCACCTGTCATCGGCGTATACATGATCGCGGTACCGCCCCAGTACCTCTGGGACATCGCGCGAAATCTCGATGCTGCTTCTCTTTGCCGAAAAGACGGTGCAGAATGAGAAGAACTTGCTGTGAGGGTTGTGCTGCTCGTGATGTGACACGCTGTCCACGTCTTCTCTGACATAGGCGGTGTAAAATGAGCGCTTATTGTTGAGGTGATTGGCGAAATCTCCGAGGGCCTTGCGAGTTATAGAAGGCTTTCCGGCAAAGACGAAGATACGGAAGGAACCGTTGAGCGGAATTTCTTGCTCCAGATGGACAACATTGGCATCGACGACCCTCGTAACATCGGCGTTCATGAACAGACGGCCAGTGCGGAGCTTCGTACCCTCGGGGTGGATCAAGGATGATTTGGCCCGGTGCGATTCGGACCAGTTCAACACATTTGGCTTATAGGCTACGCCATAACCGCTCGTGAATTCGCAAGACTCCTTGAAGGTCTTGATGAAAGCGTTTTCGGACTGCTCCTTGCCGGCGTTCTCGGTAGCCGCCTGAGCTTCGCTTGCGGCATCAGGTCGTTGAGAGAACAGCTTAGCGTACCTGTTGTCGAAGTCGAGCAGCGTCTCAGCCACGTCCCTTCTCTCAGTCTCGTAGGTCTTGAGAATATCGCGCTGTGCGAATCCAGCCTCGACAGCGTGTATCTTCCAGGCCAGGTTTTGGGCGTCAAGGAACGCCGTGTTCATGCCTTGGCCGGCTTTGGGCTGATGCTCTAGTCAGTAAAGAAGCTTATTTTCAATGTTGTGTGTGTCACATACGCTGTGGGTGTGGCAAGCATCGCCTCCAAGGAAAACCCGCTGATCGAGAGTGTAGCGGTCAGAAATTCCTTGCCCGATAGGGTACACTGAATACCACTCCGTTCTCTCCCATTCGATGGAATACGGCTGAAGAATCCGCTGAGCCGACTCCTGCACTTCTTGCTCGGTTGCCGTCTTGCGTGGGTCGAAGTCTGGATCCGTCGAGGATGCAATTTGAATGTACAGACGGACCATATTGTCCTCTCGGGGAATGACCATGATGGAACCGTGCTTGCTGTGGATCGTGCATTTCATCTATTCAAAAATCAATACGAGACCGAATAGAATCAACCTCAGCACGTCTGCTTACCTTGATATCAGGAAAGTCGGTCTTAACAACGCCATCCATGACACCCCATACGTAAGAAATGGGATCCTTGTGCTTGATGCCAATCTGTAATTGATTCCTGATAAAGGAACGAGCACCTTCGCCGCCAAAGAGATATTTGGCACGCAGCGTTTCCTGGGCGGTCCCATCGACATGCTCAAGTTTAACCTCGACAGGGTACTCAGGGTTTTCGGCCTCGTTTGATGAGAAACCCGTAATGGTCCAGGGCCTCTGAACCTGCACGCCGTTCTTCTCCAGGTCGCCCAGGAAAACGCGCTCGATATGGCCTTGGTGCAAGAGAGTCGTGAAGGGGTATCTGGCATCGATGAACTCCGGGCAACTCGCCCAGGTTCCCGTTCTGGCGATTCCGTTGCCCGACTTGGGCGGGTCCCAAAAAGCGACCTCATAGACTCTGGCGGGCTTGTGTGCCATGATGGCCGACTTGAGGCCCATGTTACGAAGAAGGTCGAGAGAACGTGGTTGAATGCCGTCAGCTCTTCCGGTTGGTGTCGGTTCGGCTCGATTGTCAATGTGCTTGATTCTATATCCCCATCTGGCTAGAATGGTTGACAGCATCAGGCCAACAGGCCCAGCACCTACAATGACTTTGGGAGGATGTATCAGCGGATAGCTCAACGCGAATTCAGGCAGCAGGAACTTGACTTACCAATGTCATAGTAGGTGCCTGACTGGCGATCGGGTTGTGTCTCCATGGTACAGATAGGAAATTTAAACTTTAGTCAATCGAATTGATAATGGCAAGTCTATGAGAGCGGATGAACAGCTTGCGGGGCTTCCAAAGTTCGGTCAATAGAGGGGAACGTTGCGCCCAGAAGTCAGAGAAGGATGGTGCCGTCTAGTGAAGAGTCTTCAGGATGAGGGGAGCAGGCGGCGCGTTGGCTTTATATATAGTAGAAGACCGATTGGCGGAGAGATGTCAATCGGGGCATGGATGGAATAGACGGCGGGGAGTTATCCGTGGACCACTTGACAGTGAGACCGATCCGAAGGGGACCAAGAGGCCGGCATCGACATCGGGAAGCAGACTGGGGACGGCAACGTAGGCCGGGAACTCCAAATCCCCACACTGAGGTGCCACTCTGGGTGGCTTTTGGCACCCAGAGTCACGGATGTGGCCATGTGCGCCTGTAGCTGCCCATCAAAAGGGCCTCGAGTCTGGCCAATCATGGGTTATGGGAATAGGACGGCCATGCTATCCGTACAGGCCTGCGTGCTTGACCCGTAGGCGTGGCAGGCACGTCATGGAGACACTTCCGAGGGGAACCGGGAGGCTTTGCTGAGTGAAGCTTCCACCTACTGATTTGGCCGGCTGGGCATCCCTGCTTGGGGGAGTTCAGACTTGACAAAAGAGACTCGGGTAGTCAAGTCGGCAAGTTGGCTGTGGGGCGGTCCAGATTGGCTGTTTTGGTTGTTGTACCTTTGCCTCAGCAACTCCCACCATTAAGGGCCAAAAAGGCAGTTGGAGACGGCATCTGGGAGGTGGTCGGTACATGTTTCGGGACAGCTAAGCTTAGCTCAAGACCCCACCTGCCCAATCAAACCCAATCATAGTCTGGCTCTTCCCAAGGATGGCTATCTTGAGACTTGGGGTCCTCGGAAGTTGGAGAAGGCAAAGTGCGGGGAAAAGACGGTGCAGCTGCACCCCGAGGGCACTTGCCGCTGGCACCGACCGAACCGAAATGTCAATTGCAATGGAGTGGACTGTGGAACGAAAAAGGAATGAACGACAGGGTGTCTTTGGAGTTGCCTCAACCTACCTATCTTACCTTACCTTAGATGGGGTACCGTGGTACCTTACTCCGCGTGTCCGCTTAGCTCCACTGCACTCTACAAATCAAGTGACATTGGTTTCGTCGTGGTATGTAATGCCAGGCGCTGTGCGAAAACACACGTGACTGCGGCTGATGTTTCCGGTTGGAAGGCGTCACGATGGTGAGTTCGCCGGTATCGAGAGAAGCGCACAGCTCTGTACCCTATGGACTGGCTACCATTTAGTCAAGGGAGCGCATGCGATGCGCATCGAGTTTGCAATGAATTGCATTGCCTTACTTTACTTCCTCGTCATCAGCTAGAGCTTGAAATGACAAAAACGTTCATGTTGGAGCCCCACAGTGGCGTCGGGTACAAAGTTTGGACGGATGCTGTCCGAAAACCCCCTGCCTGAGTAGACACCATCAAGCCTCTAGAGTGAGTCTATCCGCATCGTCAACGGCCCTCCTACCATCACGAACGTGTCGACTCACCAAATGAAATCCCAAGTCATGAACACATGCATGGACATGAGAGCGTTGCAGTTTCTGCATCGTGCCATGGGTGGTGGTTCTCTAGGCTCCATGCGCTAGCCATCTGTTCCGAGACGGGATCAACCTAGCACGAGGCTAAGCATACGCGCCTGCTCTGCATTTGATTGCAATCAGTATATCCTCTCGACGTGAGAAACTCAGACAACGTACTGCCCCTATGGCACTATTTCATCTCAGCATTTGGACTGAGACTGATGACGTACTGCTTGTGCGAGACTATCTTGCAAAGGCCCAACTTTGCGGTATTTCGTCTTCTTGCTCAGCAGAAGGGCCTAGGTGTCGTATTGGCATCTAATTCGAGACTATGGAAGCCTTGAAACCCTGATATCCGATAGGCATTATGTGTCTGGACATAGCAACCTTCAAGACATATTAAACCCCCCCCCCCCCTCCCCCCAACGATCGGCATGATCTGTACCGCTGGATTTCACAGGCTAATTGTTGATTTGGCTGAGAAGGGTTCTCTCACTTGCTTCAAGTGAAGACACTGTGGCTGAAAGAGAGCAATATTTGGCTAGGCCGGCAACAGGCATGCTGAGTGAGCACCGCTTGAGGTACGATCAGGTTTATGAGTCGCACAGTTGGTCGAGTGGCCTGCCTCATCAAGAGCAAAAGCTTGCTCTACGATTGAAATGCACGGAGTACTTGATGTTATGGGACATTCAACCCGGGTCGGAGTAGATGGCTTCTTACCCGGATGAACCTTCCATTTCAGTGTATCGCCGACAACTTGGGGACAGAGGACGGGGCATTTGCGCCTTCCAATCTTGAAACAGATGTGTATTTTCCTTTACTGCCTACCTACCCTACGTACTTGCCTAACGGTGACAACCACACTTGCCTTCTCTTTGATCTCTGCGTTGATCTGATCTCCACGTCTTCATCCACGTGCGAAGGCAGCTGAGGATCTCACATCTCGCTTCTCTATGGCTTGTCTCCTCTTGTTGTCTTTCCCAAGGCTTGCCAAGAACCCAAAAATCTACGCTAATGAAGCGCCGATAATACGGTCGATTGCTACGACGACGACAAGAACATCTTCCTACGCGCAGTTATATGCCGCCATGGCATAGAGCAAGTAGTAGACAAAGCCGCATACCGCTCTGACGAATAGCCCGCCACGAGACGCAAATCACCGTGTCTAAACCATCTGACCACTGTTGATCATTCTGACTACTTCGGAGAATCCTAGAACAATGCGGAACCGATTAAGCCTTCAAGCCTGGGTTGAGTCTATTCAGACAGCTGCACAGGCTGATGATGAGGAATGGCGGCGAAGGCTTGCCAAGCTGGGAAACGAAATTGCCCACGACACTCTGTCGCGGAACGGGTATGATGAAGGGAGTAGGTTGACTCTGTCCAACAGAGTATACTGGATATCTAATAAGGTATGCGCAGAATGTCGCAACGTCCTCGTAAGATATTGTGCACACATACCCCGGAACTATCAATACCGGGACGGTGTTCAACTTGTGAGTCGGGCACTCTCCGCTTTACTCTGCCAATACTGAAACCTAGCTCGCGCTTTCCATGGTAGGTGTTTCTGGTTCTGCGTGAGCATCTCGGAGACGAAAATCTGGATCTAGCTGGTGGTGTGCTGTACGAGTTGATCGAGATTGACTGCCAATATTCTGACGACCCAGGTGCCGAGTTTCAACGTTGGAAGCATGATCATCTCAATCGACATGTAAGCTGGGAGCACAAGTACACGTCCATCCAGATTTACTAACGTCAACACGGTAGTCCAACCTAGAGTTGCCCCATATACCTCATATGAGTACAATCACCTCGTCCATACGGCCCACAGTTAGTCTTGTGCGGTGGCGCCAGCAGCATCCGCATCGATATCCTACCAGACTTTCAGACTACTACCCTTCGACCAGGGTAAGCTCGAACGAGCCCAGTTGCATACGCAGTCGCAAAGCTTGGATGATTGACCATACTATGTACGTTTCCACCCGCGAAGGTGGCACCTGTGCTTTCCGCAGTCCCAATCCTAAGGAGCTGCATGAAATGCAATGGCAGCTTGGCACCGGAAAGGCTGGCAGGTTTATCAAAGAAGAAGAAGTCATCCTGACTACTTCAATTCACCAAGGGGCGAAGACGAAAGACTTGAACGACAGCCCCGATGACTATGTTGTGCCTATGGACAGATCAGACCTCAGAAGATCTCTGTCTCTCCTTCGTGCGCTTAGAAAGAGAAGGGACACTTTGATGTCACCAGATGCCGGAGGACCGCCGCCTAGGAGCAAACGCCTCAGTTGGTTCTCGAACATGTTTGGACTAGAGACCGTTCTCTCCTTTAGAGAATCTCCTGATCTGAAACCCGTTCCATTGCCCGAAGGCTGCGTGGCGCCGCATGCGATTTTCGCTAGGAAATTTTCCTTGATAGCCGACAATCAGCCTATGCCGTTGTCTATGTCTCACGAGATGATGCCCACAGCGGATATCAAGGCCAGGAAACTGCTGGCGGATGCTGCCGTGCAGGGAGTGATGGGCCCTTCCTAGGAGTTTCGTGGCCCATTCACGCCTCAACTTGGCTTTGATGGTGGACTAGACCATCGGCGGGTCTTTGTCGACCATGCTGCTGCGCCATCCCGCGCAAACCGACTCCTAACTCACGAGACAGCTGCCGGTCCTCGTAGGCAAAGCGATGTTAGTTCCCCCAAGCAAATCAGAACACCAAAATCCCGACGCGGCCACGACTGGTTCGGTCTTGATTTCGCTACTCCAGAGTCCGATACTCAAAGACAGAGTCCCAATGCACGGAGCATCGGCGCCGAAAGGTCACCGGGCATGATTAATGGCGACTCCACGAAGCGCGACTACAAATACCATCCTCTCTCTAGCAGTAATTGGTTCGGTCTAGATGGTACCGCAGACGACGATGTCGGCACGAGCCCGTTAGACCAAGACCGCGCCCGTCGCAAGAGTGTGGTGCGCACACCATGCGGGGTCGCCGCTAGGAGCGACGGATTACAAGCGCCAACAAATTTTCGTTCGAACTCACAGACCATCCGGTCTCCTGCGCGTCACTTTGGGCAATGGCAGGATTCGCCCAGGTTCTCCCACGCCGGCGGAGAGCGTGGTGTTCCTGATGATCGATGGCTGGTAGTAGACAAACCAAGGATACACCCTGTCACCATCGTCGAGATCGAGACCCACAAACTGCGGCTTGCTCCATCAGTTGGCCAACTTCGCAGCCCAACCGTTCCAGCCAAACTTGTGGTTCTATTCAAGATCTGTAGCCCTCCCGATAATGACGGAGGCCGGAAAACTGCCACGGAAGATATGCTTGGGAAAGCTCGAGAGCTGACCATCACAAAGCAACAACCCGTCCTTCGTGACGTCGGACGGGGTTCTCGCTCCAGCGAGATGGACTCGAGCGATCGATTAGAGAAGCTTTCTTGCTCCAGGACGTCGTCAAGGCCAAGTTTTTCTGAAGGGCAGGATGCCATGAGATCTAGTAGGTGTTTTCTGATGTTCATTAGCTAGGGTTGAGATCTTCGTAACTAATACCCGTCACTCAAGCGCGGCATCAACCGTCACTTTCGGCCTTCTACGCCTATGTTGAGCATGACGGTTCTCCCTCGGGCTCAAATAATGGCTCGCAAGCAGATATTGGCGCTGTCCCTGGATCTCAGGCATCCTACAGCGACTATCAAGCGGAAGATATATGGGCAGAGCAAGGAAAGACGCGATCATCTCCAAGCCTAGAACAGGTCGCTGTCTCTGAACCATTGGCACATCTCGGTACACAGCTACTGGAGCAACCCTTTCTACGTAGGTGTTTTGTGAGATGCTTGAGAAGACATAACTAATGCAAAGTAGCTAGCGATGCGAGGAATCAGTCATTATCCTCGATGGCACACAAGTCGGGGCCAAGAACTGATGATGTCTCGTTATCGGAAGACTCCAATGGGCGGCGCTCCTCCCTGATACTTGAAGGTAGGTAAACCGTTGAAGTGAGCAGCATCTACTATTTCTACGTCCATGGCTGTCCGTTGTCTTTCGTCGTTGGCCATCGTCACCCCTCTTCATCCCGCTGGGCCAGATTGTAGCTAATTTGTGTATTCCAATCGAATAGACCAGCGCCCCGCCTGGGATCAGGCCGCACATTCAGTTAACCTGGAAGCCATTTTTCCACAAAGAGGTATGTAAACAAAGACGCTTGCTTCATTTTCCGGCAGGTTGCCACGTGAAGTCCACTTCCACTTCTCCCAACACCCATCTCTCCTCCTTCTTGATCCTCGGCGATGCGCTGAAAGCTAACTTTCTTCATCTCAGACCCTTCATCTTATCGCAGTCGGATCGAGGCTTGGATTTCGGAACTTCGGACGAGTCAATTCGAAGACCCTGAACTTGTCGGCCCATTTCCTCGGCTTGTCCTTCGAAGATCTCGCTCTCTGCTACTGCCAATAGATCGACGTGCGGGACCCGACTTCCGCGAGGACTCATTCCGTTCAAGGGTTGGGAACCTCATCGAAACCAAACGTCAACGTAAATCCCGCTCTGTTGGCTCTCGAATTTCTGATCGGCGCCGTACTCGAGAAACAACGTCAACGACATCGACTGATCTCCCCATCATGACACAAGACTCAGAGATGTCGGGAGGCAAAGGTCGAGTGGCGGTACCCTCCGCAATCAAGGGTAGCTTCATCCCAGTTTCGCCCAAGAAGCATCGATCACCGTCACCTCAGAAGCACAAGCCGAACAAGTCAGTGCAAATCAATCTAAATTTGACTGAAAACCAGATGGACAGATTGACCGACGTGTGAGTATTCGCTTCCAGGGGATGCAGACTTGAACCTGCAACTGACAAGTGACAAGGTTCAATAGTACAAGCGAGTCGCCATCTCGCCGTGGCCGAGTGGATAACTTCAGTCGGCCTAGGTCGCCCGAGCGACATATTGACTTCGCTGAAGCTCTCACTGAACCCCAATCTCTGCCCCGTGGTCATGGAGACCCTCACCATCAGAAGTCTGCCAACAAAGCCAAACCCCAACACAGACCTCTCGAGGAGGGCCACGAAAGCGACTCGACTACTTTTTCAGAGTTGATGCCGATCTCACCTCCCAAGGGCCACAAGGCCAAGGGCTCTCTGGCATCGAGTCTGGCTGAGCGTCGCCAGCAACATGCACCCAAACCAGTCAACGTTCAAGACAGTCGTCAGTATGGGTCTATTGTGGAGAATGCTGGCGGCATGCCCTCTGTCCGTCCGCCCATAACCCCTGATAGCTCTTTTCCCGCAGGAACTGTCCAAGCAGAGTCATCTTCTATCTACTCCCAGAGTGAAGGCCATCCGAGCCCTCTCCGGATTCACAGAGACGACATCCCGCGACACATTAAGCATGTGTTGGAGTTGTACAGCGGCTGGAAAGATTCAAAGGCCCCGGCACTCGTTTCCGATATGGGCGGTCGCGGAGGGAGTGCTCAAGGCCGTGGCCCGCCCAAGGGTAGACTGGAAGCTCTCAAACAACCAGTCATGGACGCAAGTGACATATACTCTCCTCTACGGCCCTACTTCGCCTATAAGGAACTTCCCGTACAGAGGATTGCGGGTAAGACCCTGATTGGCGAGCAAGGATGGCTTGAGCGACCCGACAACACTCCCGACCGCAAGCGAAAGGACGGGTCCCCAAAGAAACCCGGACTTCTTGATTACCTCAAGAAGATTGCCAAGGAAATGGTAGACATCCCTGCACTTTAGCGTTCATATCTCGAGTCATCTAGCTAACCAACTGACAGACTGAAAGCAAGACTACTCGGAGGCCTAGGGATATGGAGAGAGAGGCAAAAGTCCAGAGAGTCACGATCTCTCTCGATCCCCGTGAGCAGAGTCTCCTTTACTGCGAGCTCGAGTTCCATATCAGCAACGCACTGCATGCCTACATCACGAATGAGTTGAACCATGGTCGTCTGAACCCTGACAAACTCAAGAAAATTGCCGATGGATGGACGCAGCAGGGCCGCCCAAGAGTTGTGGGATTTCGCTACGATCTTGAAACACAACTTGATCTCGTTAATCTACACATTGACGAGTTCCAGTTCTTTGGCCGACGTCAAGGCAACCCGATGGAGATCGCTGGTCTGCTTCACGCGATGAAAATCAACGCACGATCTTTGCGCATTCGTACCTACTGCCAGCCTGATTCCGTCATTGCTAAGCAGCTTGTTGACTCGCAATCTCTCTGCAACACCATTGGATGCTCAGAGGCGCAGCAGATAGCCATTGCCGAAATAGCCCAGTTCTTCAAGGTCATTGTGGAGAGGGAGCAGGCTTACCGAGCTAAGCTAGATCGCGATAACTCTGCGCAAACGCTGCCGCATGGACAGGGTGATCGTCAGTGGGTACCATCCAGGGAGCTGGTCGAAGGCGCGGATCCCTACGGTGGGCTTCACCTGATCCCCGACGGTTACGATGTTGGTAAGGAGACCCTTCGATACAACAACTGAGCCGTCACAGTCTGGCTCTTTTCGATGCTGTATAGCTTACAACAACTGAAATGGGCTTGACAACGTCTACGAAAGGTCGAACATGAGGCTGATGGGCAAAGGTTGCACGGCATGGAACGGAAGGGAGATGGATGAAAATGAGTCAGCCTCGGGGCTACGCGCCTTGCTTAGTGTGCTGGCGTTTGAGCTTAGTATGCTTCAGCCAGCCGTTGCTTTGCTCTTACTGCTAGATGACACATGGGATACGCGTTATGAACTTGCCACTACTTCTATGGCAATTGATGAGAATGAGGATATGCGGCACGGATTCTGTAGGCTGGAACACATGATTGTAGCAATAACTTTGTTGAGACATTCGTAAGGAAGGTGTATAACATGTGATATAACTAGTCTTGCTTCATGGGGTAGCTTTCCCGAGAAATCCCCTCCGTCAAAAAGTTCGATGCATAGGATCGGTTGAGTCAGAGAAGAAAGGACAGCAGGTATAGGCTCGGTTCCTTCTATAGGGGAAGACATACCCTACAAGCACATATCTAGCGGACAGATGAGGATCGCTGACAAGGCAGATGTGTCCAGCCTATCCCAAACACAGCAAAGCAATCGAAGGGTCGGGCATCGGTCTGTCAAAGAGTGAGCCCATTGTGAACTCAAGAAAAAGAAATCGTTAGTCGTCAGGTCGTAAAACGGTTTTCATTCACAAGCTTGTCCCGGCTATCTCAATTCCTGTACGGATGGCGCTCTTCGCTCCGCAGTCTTCTGCCACGACGATCTTCATACCCATAGTCGGGGTACCCATCATTCCACTCGTCTCGATACCGGTTGCGCAGACGCCCTCTACCATGATCCACGTCGTGGTCTCTTCCCCTTCCCCATTTCCTCTCCCAAGCCAGCTGCTGCTCTCTGTCCCTTTCACGAGCAGCCTCGAAGCGTCTCTCGATGGCATTGGCGCCGAGGCCGCCCACAAGAGCCCCGACGACGGTGGAAATCACTCGTGCCTTCTCCGCCTCGCGAGGTGAGCGCGGGCGGTATGTGCCGTTTTCCATTTCTTTGCGAGTCCGCGATCGGACGGTGGCGTCGGAGACTTCGCGCGCTGCCAGACCGCCGACGACGGCGCCTAGGAGGCCTACACCGATGCCCGAGGATGACTGGGTGAAGGCGTGGTCGACCGCGTGGCGGGCTTTGCCGATGGGGCTTTGTGGGCGTGAACGCGAGCGTGGTCTGCCTACTGCGTATGCTTGAGGTGGAAGGGAGCGTGGGCGATAGTGAGATTGGGGCGGAAGCTGTAAGGCATTTGAGTCACGGGGGGAGAGTGGTGACTCGGGAGGGTAGTATGGATGGAATGGGGGAGGAGCGTCGACGGGGATGGCACCCGATATGTAAGGGCCGCTGGCGATCGGGACGGGGCCTCTATCCGGATAGACTACCTGGATGGAACCGGCGCCGCCGCCGGAGTAGTACTCGGGGGAGTACTCCCTCGTGACGGGAGGTGGGTCGTCGCGGCGATGGTGGCTTGGGCTGCGGGGGCGGTCCTCCCGGATCTCGTGCTCGTAGTACCTAGACATAACTATGCCAAGTGGTGTGCGAGACTTGATAGTTTTTGGAGGAATATCGGCGCGGTTTCGTTGGAAGCAGAAGTCTTCGAAACCAGTCGATCGAGCCGTCAAGAAAAGTTGTTCAGCCTGGAAAGGTCTAATGAACTCGGCGGTACAGAGTCTCCGCGAGGCTGGCGGCACTGAGGTAGTGATGACAGCGGAACTTTATGTTGTTGGTGGTCAGAAGTTTGCTACAATGGCAAGCCGACGCGGAGTGCAAAGTCGTACAAATACAACAGCAGTGGCCGTAGATGTAAGGGCTCGCTTCTACCGTGGCGATGCCGAGAAAGGGATTTCGGTATGAGCGAGGGAAAATATTCGAGCTTAGCTCCGGGCAAATTGTGTAAGCTCAGTCTGATGACTAGGTCAAAGAGTCCCGGAACGCAGAAGAAGGCCGCGGGATTAAGGTAGAGAGGGTTGGAGGTCACAGCGTTTGAGTGAAGTACCGTGCCTGTGTGCGGTTGTAACACGGCAGATGGTTTGCTGCACCGCCGTCACATTCGAAGGCGGCTGGGGAATTGGAGTACCTTATCTAGGTATGTCGCTGACCAACATGGCACTTCATGACCTACGAAAGATTGGAGATCCTCGACCCTTTCTGGTTTGCTTTCTATGAGAAACGGGCGGGGTACACACCCCGTTTCTCTTGTAGATTACCGTCAGGACAAAGGTAACGCGGTCCGATGTCGTTCCCCTACCTTTTTCGGTATGTGTCAAGTGCAGGGTTTTCGCACGTATATTCGAGAGGTGGGTGGTGCGATGATGTCACGCATAATGGATGAGTAGGAATAGACAAGGACATGACACTCGGTGGGAAATTCCCAAGTTCAAGCAAACATGGGAACTGCCCGAGCATGTGCTACCAGCGTACTTAGAGCAACTTGTTGCGCAAAAGACGCGGAGCATTGCTGACGTGGGATTGTTTAGGTACCTTAAGGTAGCCTTACCATGCAAGTTAGCTCAACTCTCCTACCTTACTGCGAGCCATACATAAATGGCATGCATACTAAGGTAAGGTAGTGCAAGATGCAGAGTTGCGGGACTCTTCTCAAACTGCCGTGTTGAGCCTCATCCGCGGTCACTCCACTTGCTACTTCGGCGTAATCTTGCTTCTCCACAACTCGAACAAACGGCTGTGGTAAGTTGAGTTATATCTGCTGGGTTGGTGCTGGGTGATGCAGTCGCGGGAAGGAAATGGCGACAAGAAGAAGAAGAGAGGCGATGTGAAATTGGACAGCTCACCGAAGATGGCCCCGCCACCAGTGCTAATTTAGGCGGCATGACCATGCAACGGCTCTGGCCATTGGTCATCCTAATGCGCGGCCACTCCCTCCGAAGCTTCACATCGGCAAGAAATCAGCAGGCTTTCCACGAGGCACTCACAGTACACCCCACCGATACGCACAAATGCAGCGAATGTTCGCCGGCGAACTCAAAGGCACCTTAGCCCTAAGTGAGCCGAATCCCCCCTTTTCCCAACAAGGATACCTCGGCGAACGAATCCGAAGTCAGCCCTCACAAGCCCCCCGAGAGTCGGCTCACCGGAGGAAGATAGCCCCGCACACCGGACCGGCCCCACAGCGAATACCCTCTCCGGCCATCACTACTATCGTCCAAAGTGGGTTCATACCAAAACCACTCACCGCCGCCGACCTCAGACATTTCCGCACATGCTCATCACCGATTGGTGATCGCCCGCATCCCACCCGGTAGTTCGTACCGCTCTGGCTAAACATCGGCTGCACATTGCTCTACGGTTCATAGTAGTGGCCCACCACCTCCATTTGAGAAGGTCATCTATTCTATACTTCCACGAACTTCATTGGATGGCCTCACGCCCTATTCCCAATTGGCCATGGAGGCTCCTCTCAGACAAGTGAACCGTTTTTCCTCCACGGCAGAACTTCCGGGCTTTTGCCGCTTGCTGGGACTGTATTCCCGACTTCGATCACCTTAAAGTCGTAATGCTCCGCGCACCTCGTACTATCGTCCAACAGTCTGTCCTAATCATAATTAGAGTATCTCAGAGATGCAGAATCTTCAGTGTTTCCCAAAGACAATCTTTTACCCACACATTGACCTTGCGGCATCTCGTCAAACCAGCCAGGGCTGACGATGGGCGAGAAAGTTGCCCCAGTCCCTGTTCTAGACAGGGAAGAGGACATAGATGCACCTCCAATTACCACTCTTGAGGAGACTAGAGAGCGTTGGAACGGAACTCGCATCAATACTTACCGCTTTTTCGTCACCTGTTGGAGCTTCATCATAATGGGCATGAACGACGCCGCTGTCGGTGTAAGTCTAGAAATATTTACGACACTCAGATATGTTAAATACTTACAATTGTCTGTCTACAGGCCCTGATTCCTTATGTAAGTTCACGGAAACCTTCAATTCCCATTAGTAGCATGAGCCTGACGTTGGGGGCTCAGATCGAAACGTACTACAACATCACGTACACCGTTGTCGCCCTACTCTTCCTCTCACCATTCATTGGCTACCTGGTGGCAGCCCTATCCAACAACCTCATACATCACAAGCTCGGTCAGCGAGGCGTTGCAGTACTCGGCCCTATCAGCCGCATGATCGGTTACATCCCTCTCGTCTCTCATCCACCTTACCCAGTCCTCCCTGTCGTCTTGCTCTTCGCCGGCTTCGGAAACGGCCTCGAAGACAGCGCCTGGAACGCCTGGGTCGGCAACATGCAGAATGCCAACGAGTTGCTTGGGTTTCTTCACGGTGCATATGGCCTGGGCGCGACCATCGGCCCCCTAGTTGCCTCCGCCATGGTAACTAAGGGCAAGCTGCCGTGGTACTCCTTCTACTACGTCATGATTGGTGTCACCGCGGTGAACTTCGTGGCCGCCATCACGGCGTTCTGGGGCGCAACTGGCAAGATACATAGGGACACCCACCAGTCTTCGACGGGAGAGAAGAGAACGACGACCATGACCGTAGTGCGTCAGCCACTTACCTGGCTTCTGGCTTTGTTTCTGTTGGGCTATGTTGGAGCAGAAGTCAGCCTGGGCGGGTGGGTTGTTACCTTTATGCTTCGCGTGAGGCACGCTGAGCCCTTCTTGGCTGGCGTCACCGTGGTGCTTTTCTGGTAATTACGTTCCTCTCCACGCTTTTCTTTTTACTTAAGAAGGAACCCCTACTAACCGTCTCCTCATAAGGCTGGGACTGACGATAGGACGAGTCATTTTGGGCTTCATAACGGGGCGCATAGGAGAGAAGCGCGCGATCGCAATCTACCTTCTCATCTCACTCGCCCTCGAATTGCTCTACTGGCTAGTTCCCAACTTTGTCGCCTCCGTTATCTTCATCACGTTCCTCGGCTTCTTCCTCGGCCCCCTGTTCCCCGCCGTCATCGTTACCGCGACCAAATTGCTCCCCAACGACTACCATGTGGGCGTGATTGGATTTGCTGCTGCCTTTGGCGGCGGTGGCGCAGCTATCTTCCCATTTGCCATTGGGGCCATCGCCCAGAGCAAAGGCGTTCAAGTGCTACAGCCAATCATCCTGGCCCTTCTAATATTTCTTTTACTACTGTGGCTTTGCGTCCCCGGTGGATTCAAGAGAGGCGGGCTCGAGAGGGCAAGAGAGAACAAGGAGGGCCTTGGTAGCGATGTCAAGAGTATATTTTCGTCAATGAAGCAACTGCTTCGAGGCCGAGGCTAATCCTCCATTGAATGAACGTATTCCCCTACTATGAAGTCCCGATGTTTTTATGCAGATGGCCCACAACTGGCGAACTACTGCCAGGTGCGCGAGTTTGTTGAGGACATAGCCGACTGCGGTGCGAATCTAGAACGACAGGTTATGAGTGATGTTGAAGAAGGGTGGTATGAACCCACTTTATTCGACGAGCCTCTTCTCGCTCCCCGAGAACTCAATCGTCTGCTTGTATTGGATCGGCTCGGGTCGTGTGGCTGTTTGCCCTGTGCTATGCTGGGGTAAAAGGCTCGGATCGAAGCGGAAGCTGTAACTCCCAGGAGTCCAGAATGTTCCCATGGCGTAGCACGTTGCTCCACCTCCTACGATGGCGAAACCCCCATGTCCATAGTGCACGATGGAAGACCCCATCAGAAAGGGGCGCATCACGCCGGAGCTGTCAATACCATCAAGCCTGGCCACCACACTTACGTCCGTTTCCGTTGTTTTGAGAACGATGATGTCGTATACCGATGGAAGCTGGACCCCTTTAATCACTCCGCCAAGCAATAGCGTGCAATCAAGCGACTGAAAAGCGAAAGAGCCGAGCCTAGCAAGAGCGCCGGGCAGTCCCCCGTCTTTCGGAGTTCGTTGCTGGAATGACAATACAGGCTACAAATGGGCATTAGCGAATGCAAAGAAAACGATCCAAGGAGTCGCATTGGCAAATACCTCGGGCTCAGAAGTGTCCAGTCTCCAAGTGTAAAATTCCTGGTTGATGATGCTATCCTCAAGGCTGCCCCCGGACAGGAAACCCGTGAAAGCTTGAGATCCCACTTCGCCTACACACACAAATGTAGCACTGTACAGTGAGGGTGGCGCAGACTGTATATGGCATTTTTTCCAACCCTCTGCAGGATCAAACAAGAAATATTCGGCTGATGTTTCAAAGTGGTTTATCCTACCGCCAGCGAGGAGGGCAAGAGTCGAAGAGCCTAGTCGAGTCACAGAATGCCTGAAAAGGGGAACGGGTAGATCCTTTGTTCGTTCCCAGGCAGAAAGATGCCTGTTGAATAGCCAGCAGTCTCCGAACGCCGTTGATGGGGACGCACGACCACCCGCGAGAAGGACACCAGCGGTGCCCAAGTCCGTAAGGCTATGGCATACTCTAGCAGAGGGCATATTGACGGATGGGATGGGAGCCACTGGCTGGCTAGAAATCTGGTACAGATCCTCGGAATTCATTCGTCCAACAGGCCCCTGACCGAAGCTGTGAGAGATGAATCCACCGCTGTTGGGCTCTCCGACGAGCATTGCGGCCCCCAGTCGGCGGTGCCCCTGAGCAGACTCGTAGGCACTCATGGTCATCGGGCATTGGAAAGATGGAATGTCGTCTTCTTCATGGACCTTGGACACGTGGCCCCGGACTTCAGACTTCGGAGTTGTAGCGAGGATTACGAAGTAATGGCTGGCGAAAAGAGCAAACTCCTCTAACTCGTCAAAAGACTCGACCGAGTCGAGGGCTCGTCTCTCTGCAGCAGTCATGAACAAATTGTCAGACCAAGCCTCCCAGAGTGTCCAACTCTCAGCTGATGGCCAGCCAAGAGACTGAAATCGCTTCTCCTGACTGGCCACAGTGGGATAGCGATGGACGGACTTGAGTGGAGCGTTCATCTTGTTGAAGTGCCCAAGCATCGTGTGAGCAAAAGGATGATCGGGTCCATCTGGCAGGATCTGCTCCAGTAGACAGAATTCAGCTGAGTATCTGGTTAGAGTGTGTCACACAGTCTGGGATAAGAAACGTACCATTTCCAACGGTGGCTGCCCACTCAATGACTCCATTGGCACCTTTCGTGTCCATGTAAGTAATGGAAACTTCGGCCACGAAGAGGAATTCGGTGTTTGGCATGTCGAAGAGCGTGTCAAGACATCTTTGCAGAACCGAGAGCTGCTGTAGATTGCATGCCACTTGACAGTACTTCAGGCTTCTGAGGACGATTGGGGAATCGTCATTTACCTCCCAAGTTCCCATCAGATCTTGAAGCTCAGGGGTCTCGAGTACTATCTGCCGCTTCTTCTGAATAAGATCTGGGTAGTCGACATCAAGGAAAGTAACATCTTGACATGATTCGGGATAGCGCACTTGACACTGCCACGGCAGAACGTCGCTATCATGAAGCGTTAATCATACAAAGGTCTCATAAATGTGTAAAGCAAAATAGAGAAACTCACCTTCCGCAGCCAAGATTCACGACAACCTTGTTTCGGGTTGATGGCTTTTGGAGAAATCGGCGAACTAGGGTGTCGATGACTTTGAGTCTAAGATGATAGCCTCTATTTACGAGAGGTGCCCTTCTCCGGAACTTTTTCACAAAGAACCGAAAGTAGTGAGGCTCGTCAGGATAGTAAAGATGTTCCTTGGATGGTTTTTAGGATTCCGTTCCAACCAAGTGTACGGCAGTAAGACTTACGACACTGCGCTTTGAGACGATAGAACTATTATTTGTCTATGAAGTAAAGGGGGTGAGTGACCTTAAATCAGAAGTCAGACAGATGGACACTGGAAACCGACTCACGGCCATGATCAAGTCGTCCGAGGCCCGAGCTTTTCGAACGTCCCGAGTAGAGGGAGCCATCTTGGACGGATTACAAGGAAGCTTACGCCCGGTTCAATACGCTTCGTGTAGCGGGTTACGATATCTGCGAGAGTCTTGGTTTTGGCGCCGCTAGAGTTTTTTTTTTTTTTTTTCTCGGACTGAAATTTGCAGAAAGTTCCCTCCTCAGTGAAAGGCGCCAAACAACGGGGCTCCGAGCTTCTAAAACCCCATTGCGGGATAAAGGCGGTTGAATCACATTCTATGGCACTAAACCTCTAGAACATCGTCAAGAAATGTGAAAAGCGGGCTAGAATAGAGCTGTTTCATGTGCATCGAGTCCCAGCCAAGAAAATGTAACAAATTCCACGTAGACTTGGTGATTTCACCTAATTGTTTCCTGTCTGTGCCCACCATAATACTTCATGGTTTGTTCCCATGAAACCTTGGAAACTGGAAGTCTTTAGGTTGTCTTATCTTATCAAAGATGCTCCCCAAAACGGTACGTACCTACCTTGAAGTCCCTAAGGTAAGGTAGGTAGGTATTGAGGTGAGGTGCCCGTGGATGCCTCGAGTTCCACAGGGCAGGTTGACCCAATGGGTCACCTGTCGCGAGTTTCCGAGCCAGCTGCCCAGAGCTTAAGCCACACGTGCCTTCAACACACCCAGCCATTTCAACTGCACGCGGACTGCTCCCCTGCGGTCCTGCCTCCAGGTCGCTGAGAACACCCAAGGTACTCTGGTTTGCGAATGCCTGTATAGAGCAGGTTTCCATACTTACTGCATCAAGTGAGGTGAAATACCTGAACGCTTTTGTCATACATACCATCTAGATGTTAGGCACGCACGGCACGTACGAATAGACAACTTACCTAGGTACCTAGCACCCTCGGTACCTACCTGGTACCGTGCTCTGTCACTTTAGGTCTGTATCCGTCCGCGATGAGCTCTGGGCTGCTAAGGCGCTAGGACCATGGGATTACATAGCTTCCCCGCCGCCCCCCACTGGATTGATATTGGGGTGCCTCCTCCATTCACGTTGCGTTGTGAGCCGTCCTGCCTGGATCTGCTTCCACAAGATACCGTACGCCAACACCGACCTTCCTTGCCCGACCTCTCTGACCTTGCTTGACCGCAACGGCATCTCCATCACCTCAACTTCCTTCTGCTGTTGCGCTGCCGCCGTCTTGCGCAAACCTCCTCCGACCTTTCAACTGCACTCGATCCCTCGCCGTTTTCGTCGCCCTCGAACCGAACACCGCCTCATCTTGACCATCATCCTTTCGGACTTTTTGGCAGCTGAAAGCCGCCAGCCGTCGCCGAGCCGCTGCTTCCTATTTCGGTTCAACCAACAATCATCTGCCTCTCGAGTACATGCGAAAACACACATCGTATCCTGTCCACGCTGTCTATTCTCGATCTCTTCTTGGCATATTGTCGACTACCTCTGCCCCAGACCGCCGCCACTGAATCTCTTCCTGGTTGCGCCACTGATCCCGAGTTTCTACCAGTGTGGGGCTTCGACGAGCATCTATCGCGGCGCACATAGTATCGCGAATACCCAAATCCGCAAAACCTGCCCATAGTGTGAACAGTCACATTTGGGTTGCCTGGTCCTTATTGATCGCCGGCGCTGCCCGGGCGTTACAGAACCTGCTGTTCCAGAACCGTCGTCCGCATCTCCACAGTGATCCGAGCAGCGCACCATGGCGAATACCGCCCTCAACTTCATTACCTTTAATCAGGACCATAGCTGTCTAGCCGTTGGTGAGATCCCCCCGTATCTACTTTCCTGGTTCCATACGGCGTTTTCCAGATCAAAGTTACTAACTGTTTTGCGTTCCACTTTGCTAGGTACTTCCAAGGGCTTCCGAATTTACCACACCGACCCGTTCTCCAAAATCTTCAGCAGCGACGATGGCAACATTGCTATTATTGAAATGCTATTCTCGACATCTCTTGTCGCCCTGATCCTATCCCCTCGACACTTGATAATACAAAACACAAAGGTGAGTGCCGGTCACTTGCTGGCAAATATCCATGCCAAATTATGATGCTCCTCTGACCGTAATTAGAGATCCTCAGTCATCTGCGAACTTACCTTTCCATCAGCCGTGCTCGCCGTGCGTCTCAACCGGAAACGTCTCGCCGTCGTTCTCGAGTCCGAAATCTACTTATATGATATTTCTAATATGAGCCTTCTCTTCACGATTCCCACGTCTCCCAACCCTGGCGCAATTTGCGCTCTATCACCGTCTTCAGAGAACTGCTACATTGCGTACCCTTTACCGAAACCTCGGGAGGACTCAGGAGACAAAAGACCAGCCCATGCGCCTCCCCTCTCAACATATGTTGCACCGACATCAGGAGAGGTTTTGGTGTTCGACACGCTCACATTGAAGGCTGTGAATGTAATTGAGGCTCATCGTTCACCACTGTGCTGCATCTGCCTCAATAGTGAAGGAACGCTCTTGGCCACAGCAAGCGAGACTGGTACCATCATCCGCGTCTTCTCGGTCCCTGGAGGTCAGAAACTTTACCAGTTCCGCCGAGGAACCTATCCCTCCACCATTTACAGCATGTCTTTCAACCTCAGCTCTACCCTTCTCTGCGTTTCCTCAACTTCCGACACAGTTCACATCTTTCGTCTCGGAGCCCCTCCTCCAGGCAACAATTCCGCCGCCGCCGCAGCAGAGACGCCTGCTTCACCTCGTCAGGATCGCTGGTCGAGGTCACGCAGCTATGACAGCAACAATGAGTCGCCTGTGGGGAGTGCGGCTGGTTCTCCACGAAGCGACTTGGCGGAACCCGCTGGGCTCGGTAACGGCGGCTCTTCTCATCCTCAGCAACAGATCAACAGACGGCAAAGTGGCTCCTTTAGTAGCATGCTTCGGCGCTCGTCGCAGATTATGGGTCGCAGCGTGGCCGGTGTCGTTGGCTCATACTTGCCGCAGACGGTAACAGAGATGTGGGAGCCGCTCAGAGACTTTGCGTACATCAAGATTCCAAAGTCTTCTAACTCACCGACGGGCCAAGCCCGTGGGAACAACAATGGGGGCGCGTCGCAGCCGCTGACTGGCCCGCTTCGAAGTGTCGTGGCCATGAGCAGCAGCAGTCCTCAAGTGATGGTAGTCACTAGTGACGGTGGCTTTTATGTGTACAACATTGACATGGAGCATGGCGGCGAGGGCTACCTGGTTAAACAATTCTCGTGAGTTATCGCACCGATGTCTCGTCATCGTTATGTGCTTGTGGTTCACAATACTAAACAGATATCTCTGGCAGAGTCATTGATGGCGACGACAAATTGGACGCGTCCTCGTACGGCACATGAAGTGCTGTTTGCGTGGCTCATATAGTGAGATGGTGAATGAGGATTGGCACCTGCGGGAGTAGAAGATGGGGGGGGGGGGCGATTCTGCATCAGGAGGCGTCCGGATAACTTCATTTATTTATCTTCTTCTACTTCTGTTTATTTTGGTCTGTGCCTAAAGGAGGCGGTATGGTTCATGGGTAGGCTACAGCACCTTGCATTCTGGACGTAGGTAATATGGAGCGACTAGCTCGATCAGTCTAATAGCTGTCATGGATCCCGCGGCTACACCTTTGGTCTACGGCACAGGATCACTTCAGACCATACACTAGACCAGGAGCACTTTCTCTTCATGAAGAATAGCCAAGTAATTTGAAGCCTAGTCAAAATAGCAGCTATTCTGCTAAGCATCTGTCGTGGCAACCAACTAGCTTCAGGATACTACGCACGGTTCAAGAGAAAGTTGGTAACATACAACGGGTTGTGAATTGTTGCTTGATGTCCCCTTCTTATACCTCCAATAAAATTCCATCACCATCACTGATCGTACCCGATGACCTGGCGGTCAAGTATCCTTTATGATCAAGAGATTGTATCGACGAAGGCTTCGAGGATGCCCCCGGCACCACCCTAAAAATATAACTAGTCAAGTAAACGCCAGGCCAGCCGAAATACAGATGTCGAAATCATGCGCCAGACAGTCCATTCCAAAATGTCCCCCCCTTAAAAAGTCTCCCCTACAGGAGATAATACCTTAGCGCCATTCCATCAGTCATATATCCGCACAAATCATTCCACATGAAGTTTTACCATTGAGGATACAACCTGAACTAAACAGCTACCGCCTGGGCCTTGGGCCTGGTTGCTCAGTTGTCTCTGATGTATCCAACACTAGTATCAAGGTAATATTAAAGAGCGTCCGACGATCCACGTGGGCAAATAAACGAGAGATAAAAGTCTCGGAGTCGACGCAAGAGAGAAGAATACGCGTCACGCCGCCGAGTTGAGGAAGAAGCCTAGTTTACCTGGCGTAAGGACGGTTCATTAGAGCGATCTCTCTGGCGATTTCACCCCATTCGAGTTCCCGCTTCACCCTAGATGAACCCTTTTTCTTCGACTGGTTGAGCTCTTCCCATTTGAGAAGTTCGTACGCGAAACGGAGGTGTGGTTGAATGATGACATTGAGCCTGCGGGCTCGGACGAAGCAATATGCTCGGGGGAAAGACAGACCCAAAGACCGCATTACTTCGGCGATGCAAATGGTTGCACTGCGCGATACTCCAACGCGGCAATGTACCAACGTGGCTGTTCCGTTGCGCCGGCCACGCTCTGAAGTAAAACGAGTAAGCACCGTTCCGACTTTCAAAAGATCAAGGGTCGCCGGCTTACCAATAAAATCGAGACATCTCTCGAATTCATCCGTCAAAGGATCAATTCCGTTATCCTGCACTCCTTGTACAATGCAGACGTTTTCTGGACCCCATTCCTCCAACTCGCCTTCCCTCCACATCGAAGTCTCGCCAACACTCAAAATCTGAGTTATCCCCATGGCCCTCAAGAGATCGGTGTTGTTCGCGTGACATAGATTGCCGAGGTACATATATTCAAGAACTCTGCTAGGCAATGATCCATCTAGACCGGGAAGCCATGCTGGTTCCTTTATCAGCGACGTGATTTCGCCGAGGCCCTTACCCGAATGAACGGGCGACTCATGTAGTAATCGGGCCTCGATACAGGTAAGAAGAGCAACGTCAGTAGGATAGGCGAAGAAATTCCGCTTCTTGATGGTATGCAAGTCCAACCAGGCATCGGCAATACCCCTGCCAGTGCTGTAGCTGAAGTATGCGATTCCAAGCATGGTAGACTCGGTGTATCCATCAGCACAGTGGATGAGAATCTTTCTTTCTCTCCTATTAACAGGCGACAGAGCCTGCCCGTTCATATCGGTATCGCCGTCCCTATCGATGTCGGTGCTGTTTGTGGCTGGAAGCGTGCCATGGGCTAAGTGATAAATCCATTTGCAGGTTTCCAAAATGCCATCGGCTTCGGCTTGTGACCATGTAGGTGGTAAGATGCTTCCAGAGGAGGGGAAGTCAATGTAGGGCCTCTGAGCAGGCTCAACCCGAGACTCAGCCAAGGTCCGCAGTGCTGAAGGGTTAAGCCGACCGACATCACTACATTCGATCAAAACATCGAACTGTTGGTCTTCCCCTGAGGAAGGTTCTGGTGTTGGACCGAGCCAAACATTGTGGGAGATTTCCGATGCTCTGGTCATGTCATACATCTCTATCCGTTCTTGGTGGAAAAAGTCGAGGACATTGCCAGTCAAATGACCCTGAGCGTCGACAGCAACAATCTCCTTGTGGTTGTTCTCAAAGTTGTTGAATGGAGAACAACACATGAATGTGTTGTATTCCGGAACAGAGTGACCCTGGGCTTCGTGTCTCTGTCGCCATCGAAGCTGTGCCGTCGCAATATCGAAGCTCACTTTGCGAACAGCCGCCTCATCCTGGCCGTAGACGACAATGTCCGAAACCATGGCAGCTTTTGCAGCCTGAATCTGGAAATTCCTCACACAAAAGCCATCGCGGGGGTCGACATCGAGAAATTCGGGGGCGGCGGCGGCCAGGTTGATGAGCTCTTGTGGGGCTATAGCACCTTTGAGGCGGGCGACGCTCAGATCACCGTCCGCTTTGACGAGCGTGACCCCCCGAACACAGGTAGGTGTTTTACGGAGTGAACGGTGGCGAGCGATGAAGAAAGCCTGCTGGATATGATTGTGAGGATGAAGACCATGGAACCATGGAAAGACTTGATTCGGATCCGGCAAGGGCTGACGGGAGACATAGTCGACAGCAGTAGCCACATCGGCGGGGCCGACGGTATATATGGTGGCCGGGCCCGACTCGAATTTGGGGAACTTGTCGGGGGGGAACAACAACGAAGTCTGCTGAATCAAGTCGTCGTCGCGAGGGGGTGATGGAGGAGGAGTGTTTGGCTCCTCGGCGGGAACAGGGCCTGGAGGACAAACTGGAAGATGCTTGTTTGGTACGGGCACTTGAGCAGTGCCAATGGACTCGAGCGATATGGTTGGGACGGATCCCACCGTCGACGTTGGGCGGTGCGGGGCAATGGGTCTCGGAAGGGCAATCGTCGCCATGCTGAAGTATGTATACTGTTCTTTCTGTTTTCTGTTTCTTTCTCCTTCACCTTGTTGCCTTGAGACGGCAGCTGATCGCAATTGAAGCTGTGGACTGGCTGTTTGCGAACAGTCGGCGCTGAGTTGGAAAGACGGTGGAACTGCAACCAAGGCCTAAACCCACGCGTACAACGGGGTGCGTCTCTTGTGCAGAGTTGGTGATACCTGCAACCCAACCACACTATGTTAGACGTCGAGTTGGCAACAGACACAACAGATAAATGGTAGAGGAGGCCTTCGAATGCTCATGAAATGAGCAGGAGAGAGAAAGATGCTCGAATCATCCGTCTGATTGATCCGAGTCCGAGATATGTTGGAAGGAAGAAGGAAGAAGGACGTTTGTGACCACAACAGGTTGGGGTACTAATTAAACGGGCGTGGGAGCACGGGGGCAGGACAAGGGGGATAGACGGGGTGGAGAGAGCAGAAAGAGTACCAGGAAGGGGCACTCGGGGAGGGAGACAGGAGGGAGAGATGATATCTGGAGGCAATGAACGGTAAGGTAAGGAAGGCGCTCGAACTAACCGTAAATCGGCTGGGCCTTGGATCGACTGGCTGGGGTGATGGGCGATCCTTATCGTGCGTGCCCCAAAAGCAACCAAACAGCAGGGTAGCTTCAGTTCGGCTTAGGTAGAGTGTGGTAGTGTAGCTGCGTTCCGGTAGTAGCGAAATGCAGTAGCGCCAGTTTGTGATAAGCTGGGGCGGCAGTGCCTCTCGTCTCGCTGCTGTTCTTGGATGATACAAAACGGCTCTATGAACATGAGTCGAGTACCCGTATACGTAGGGATTGAGCGTCGGTTGCTCGAAAGCTGCAGGCCGACGTTGAAGCTACCAGTACGAGGGCAGGGACGAACGATGCTTTACGAATGGAAGGCGGAGGAGGGCTATTTTGATGATGGCGGGAGGGGGGCAGGGCGGCATCATGTCGAGGAAAGGTGTCGGATGATTGGGGAAAGACGAGGAAAGGAGCGAACGCGCAGGAGGGGAGCGAGGAAACCGTGGGATAGACTGAAGTAATGAAGGTTTGAGTTGTGTGCTAAGCTCTTTGAAAGTAGTCGTGACACGTCAGGTACAGTGCCGGCGTCACGATGGTGAGGAGCGACCTGGAAACGCATCACCCTACCTTACCTACTCTACCACCTTATCCGTACCTTCAGGTAGTGAGTGTACCTACATTCTACTGGCATAGTCAGGTAAGGCAAGGTGGCTATTTAGGGCATGTCCAACGTCGACGAGATGGGCAGACAGCTCTCTCTCCAACATGCGAGACCAAGCCATGTCCGCGCCCCGACCCCCGACTCCCAAGCCACTTGACCTGGCATCCCATCTTGTCCAATCAAGGAACCTAAAGGATGTGGAGTTCTCATGGATAGAGGAGGGGGAAGGGGTTGGAGAGGGACAAGGGGGGGGGGATCAGTGCCAATGGTGGGCAGCGTTTATTTGGCTTGGAGCACGGCCACGGAGGGCTTCAGCAATGCAAGTTAGCGCTAATGGTCGTGATACCCGGTACGCAATAAGGTAGTCAATTCTTGTGATAGCCACGCTGGATTTCTGTTAATGCAACTGAGGTACGTGGATTGATTGCTCACTATCGTCTATCGTGTTGTTCAATATTTCTTTCACTACTGGCTGTCATCAAAGAAGGAAGCAACCAACCTGGCAATGGTTGGGTATTCCTTTCGAGATACCCAGGCGTGCTAGGGAAGGTCTAGCGAAGCGCGATATTGGACCCCGGGTTTGTTTTACCCCTCACCTTCTAAGAAACGGTATCCAACCAAACCGTGCTAAGGTAGTGTATCCGTACGGATAGACATGTCTTTTTGTCGATCTGGTCTAGGCCTCCGAGCCGTCCAATTCTCAATTGAGAGAGGCAAAAATTCATTCTCCCAGGCAACAGAAGAACACAGAGCTTTCCACAAGGTGTCCGTACGTCAGAAAAGAATGGCAACGGAAGACTCGGGGTAAAAAGCAGCCAGAACCATCGCTTGCGTTGACAATTGGATGCATCGTCTGGTGCTCGGCCAATGTATCGACGGCAGTATTGCGAGTTCAGATAACATTACCTTACACACCTTAGCAACTTAGGTAGGAAGCGACGGTACCATAGCAAGTACCGGTTTGTACAAAGAGAAATAATACTGTTTGTACCTTAGGGAGGCCGTGTGAGTGATGGTAAAATGAAGTGGTGAACCAAACGCTCAAAGGGTCGAGACAGCAAGAGCTGCAAAACCTGGTCCCGGGGGCCCCTTGGTTGGACCCAGGAAATCGGGGGTGGAGACGGGCGGGGGTGTCACACTCCAAGTGGGGAAAGGGCAAGGCACTACTGCACGGCTGCTGCATCCAGTGGCATCCATGTGGTCGTAGCGCCAATCTCAGCCATTGAGGGTGGACGGATCGAGTGCCACCACTGCACCGCTGCACCGCACCCGCCATATATCAAACAGACACGGTGAGACTCAGAGCATGCCATCGAGAACCACGATGAGATGATTCGATTGCCTTTACTTCTCCCTTTCTCCTTTGATCAGTCTCCTAGTCTCTCAATTTTCGTACCTGTTTGCATTCACACGTCTGTCGCGTTACGTCCTTCGATCATCAAATCGCCTGACGGTACACATCAAGAGAAGATGTCGGGGGATAGCTTACACATCACCTAGGTATGGCCCAAGGCATCATAGGTACCTTACCTCGGAGGCTTAGATATTCCTATCGTTGAGTTCGCTGGCACGAGGTTGTTTGTATTTCGAGACATCCCTGCCTGTCTGCCCTTCTTGAAACATGTTGAGTGGCAACAAGAGACTCGAGTAGGTACCTTAGTTCCCGCACCAGAGTTACCCAAAACTAATGCTCTTAATCAGAGACGGAATGAGAAGGAGATCTCGTGCCCGAGGAAACTTCTGCCGACATCTTGAACGACCTTACCAACTTACCTACCGAGCCCCTTCGTGTGCGACCTGGCACCACACTACAGTCCAGCCTAACTCAACGGCATGTCGGTATGGTCGTCCTATTTCGTCTCCACTGGCCGGCTCATCCGCGGGATCAGGGCCATACCTATTCCAGCCGATTGCATTCGACCCTTTCGTGCGTCTCCAATTCTTTCTGAAAACCATCAAATTCTAGGTCTTCCATGCTACCTGCGAGTACTAGGTACTGAGCCACGCATGCTTATCATTTGCGTTGAGCCGTGTACGAATACTCCGTTGTAACAACCGGTATAGGACACATTCCAGCATCTTTAGCCTAGCTGAAGCTCAACGTCAGATGTAAGGGCCAGGCTATTTGCGATGAAATGGATGAAACCGAGGCAGAACATCTCCCTGACTGCTGGTTCCCGGAACGAATGCATGTCTAAGGCAGTGGGCCCTAGGTAGTATACTAGATATTCCCGCCGGGCCCTAAGTTCAACATGAGAGGCGCTCCACATCATACATTAGTGAATCCTTGGATTTGTCCACTTCGCAGGCTGTGCCGGGAACACACCTATCCATCCGTGCATCCCAGAGGTGGACAATATTCAGCACCATTCTGATATTCTTCTGCAAGACACCAAGCTGTCGTTTCTACGAGAAAGAAGAGACTACGACTTCTAGATTCCCTCCCCACCGTTTCCAGGTAGCAAACAGCAGCTGCAGGTGCTTCAACATTACAAAGCCCTCGAAGGACTTGGTAATGTTCCAGTCCTTGTGCAGGATAGGCTCAGTCAGCGCCCCCAGATGACAAAGTCGCCATAGCGGATTCCTTACCGTACAAGCTTCGGTAAACAGCGTCAACAGCGAGATCGAAAGTCGTCGACGCCAATATCAAAACTCCCAAGATCGATGCAGGGCAGCTCTGAAAGATACTTGGGATAACTTCCCACTAAAGCCACAGAGGCACTTATATTGGAGGACCCGTCGCGGGGGGCCGAAGTCCCCACTACCTTATGGACCTCACCTCAAGATTTGACCTACCTAGGTACTGTGTTATGGATACCTACCATACCTTAAGGTAGATCAATCCATCCATGCCTGATGTGGCTGGTGCCACTACCTAGAGCTCAATGGAGGTGCTGGGGTACCTACCCTGGCGACGCCCCGAGGCAGCATTACCTAAGGCAGTCTACCTTACACTAAGACAAGAAGCATCAACCATCTTACGTCATTGAGACGCCCGACAGCAGAACAGTTGCGGAACGAAGCACATGCTTTCGACCTTTCGCCTTACCTAAGATACGGTAAACGATAAGGCGAGAGGCAGGTCAATCTAAGGCAACACTGCGCACGCCCAAAGCATTACGCACCACTCCTGCTGGTTCCTGAGCTAACAACCACAAGTTGTCTGGGACCTAGATTGAAACCTACATCCTACGGGCACTGAGGCGCGAAATCGAAGCGGCGACTCCCGCCCAGCCCTGGAGCTTCATCAACAACATCTCTACTTTCCTCCACAAGCTGTGGACTTCGAGCGGAAGGGTTGGCCTACGCATAAGCCCTCTTGAGGCCTCTCAGGCCTCTGTCCTGGCAGCCCTAGTAAGCCTTCCCCTGCATCGCGTCCGTGATCGCGGCACGTCCCTTTCGATCCCGCCTGAAAGATAGCTAACTTGTCTTCTTTGCTACCCAAAGTCTGCCTTCACCAAACGAAACGTCTCCTCTTTGGCTATCGCGAAATTTCTAGAATACTGCTCCAGCCATGCTCAAGTCCACGTCGCTCCGCAGGCTCACCGACAGCCACCCGTGATACTTATACCACCACGCCTTTGACCACCACGCCCGACCTTCCTCGCTTGTCTCCGATCTGCGTGTGGTATCCCCGTTCACTGGCCTTTGTGACGCATCCAGAAACCTCTCACCATCAAACTTGACGACTTCAGCATAGTAAGCCCGATTTCGAACAAAAATAGCGGAACGAAATGGCCGCTTCAGAACACAGCCATACTTACGGCCTCAAGTGCCGCCTTGCCCCAGTGTCCCAGCCATCAACGGGGGGCGTCGACGATGGCATTCCAGCGGTGGCTGCACAGTTTTTTTACTCTTCAATCTTACCTATAGACGACCCTTTGTCTCCCGGGACAATCGCTGGTGTGTCGGACGCCCGAACTACTCGTGGCTCGATTCGTCCATTCTCCCTTGGTGACAACAATGCCCTCGAGAAGGCATGGCTTAGCTTTCTGTCTAACGATGATATTCAAGCTCATGAGCAGCTGGTTCGAGACAGAAAATTGAGTCCCAATACTGAGAAAGCCAACGCGCATAAACTGAGCCTCTTGGCACGCCACTTAGCTATCAAGCACCTCCAGAAGCATGGCGGTATCATTCAAACATCGACCACGGCCGGCGAAGCTTCGGATCTGCTTCCGGACACCCCGATATCTACATGTTGCCCGGAGCTGTTCATTGATGTCTCTACCGAGCTTCAGAACACATTTTGTGCGCTGGCTAGGAAACACCACCCTTCGCTTGGGCAGGAGAGAGTCGTGCAAGAGGTCATGATGGAACTTAGGGGTCTCGTAGCATCGAGCGAGACGCGCCCCCAGTTCGGGAGCGTCTCTTCTTCCCGGCCCCGAGCGGACTCGACGCGTTCGCGGCAAATGGAGATTGTCAGTTCGTTCAGTCCTCGACAAGAGGCTACAAGCGAATTGCAGAGGATCGGAAGAGAGGTTGGTAATACGGGGTTGGAGTCTGGGTCGAGGGCTAGATCTGATTCCCGGACAAGCGAGCAAACATCTCGACCCTCCACGCCGGGTTTGAGCACCTCGTTCCGGCAGCATGCTGCGGATGATGGTATCTCTGGCAAACCGTTTGTCCGTGCTGGACTCCGGCAGCGACCCCAAGATGCGTTGGCGACGTCGTTCCCTCCTTCGGAACAGTCGAAATCGAATGAGCCCGAAAATCAAGACGCAAGGCGTTCGTTCACTATGCCAGAGCCGTCCAGAGCCAGATCGAACACAACGCAAGCTAAAATTGTCAGCGATGAAACTTACAGAAGGGAAGCTGTTGACGTTGTTGTCGGCATCTCCCGGTTGCATATGGTGTCCATCCCGGCTCTGCAAATGAAGCCCATTTACTGGTCCCCCGTGAACGACATTGCAATGGTCCTACGTGCCACCTGGTTCTACAAGTTCGTCGTCTTAACTTCCCAAATGTGTTCAAGGCTCTGACAGAGAGATAGAGATACGATGCTACCAATACCCCCAGCTGTAGCGAATCAATTAGAAGCTGGCTACCGAGAGCTCAAGCCTCACACCGAGACGTGGAATGATGAGCTCCGATGCGCCGTTGATGTAGGGCCTCTTGGCGAGGAGAAAGTCTCCCACCGACTATGGCCAGAGAACCTACGTCAATCTAGTGACGGGGACAAGGAGCTAGTTTCGGATACTCGCATCTCATCAGATCCGTTCTGTGCCGCAAGCTGCTTCCGTGGAGAAGCGGCAGCAGAGGGTGCCATCGACCCAAATCTGAAGACTGCCTCGGCTACGCAACAGCATCGAAGTTACGCAACTTACCATGTCATCTATAAAGATGCTTCCAAGGCATTTCTCCTCAAACCTAGCCTCAAGCCGTCTGCCTACTACGGCAGGAGACCTGTTGCGAAGATTATGAAGGGAATGAATGTCGGCATTCCAGTTGTACGTGGCTTCGATCGTGCGGTCTGGGAGCGTACACATGACAAGAATCGGCCTCGAGAAGCTACCAAGCAACCAGCTTCTTCCGCCAGCAACACGATCGAGGCAGTTGGACAAGACGTCTGCGCGGCCTGCAAGGCTGAAAAAGAGCGCGGTCAAGTTACCGATCTCGTGTTGGTGGTTCACGGAATCGGTCAAAAATTCGCGGAGCGAGTCGAAAGCTTCCACTTCACCCACGCTATCAATGCTTTTCGGCGAGACGTCAATACGGAGTTGGCGAACCCAATTGTCAAGGGGGTCTTGAGAGATGGGCAGAATGGTATCATGGTGCTCCCTATCAACTGGCGACATACACTCTCGTTCGAGGAAGGCGGACCAATGACAGAGGAAGACAAAGCACAACACGTGCCAGACGGGTTCAGCCTCAAAGATATCGAGCCCGGCAGTATTCCCGCAGTGAGGAGCATGATTTCAGATGTGATGTTCGACATACCCTTCTATCTATCTCATCACAAGGGCAAGATGATCAACGCGCTGGTGACGGAGGCCAATCGTGTGTATCGCCTCTGGTGCCGCAACAATCCCGGATTCGCAGATAGAGGTCGCACTCACCTCATCGGGCATTCTTTGGGTAGCGCCATGGCTATCGAAATTCTCTCTCGGCAACCGGCACGTGTTCCGACCCTAGACCTCTCGACGAGAATGCCAAAGCCCGACTTCTTTGAATTCGACACGAACAACTTATTCTTGGTCGGAAGCCCCGCTGGTTTCTTCCTGCTCTTGGAACGAGGCATGCTTCAACCTCGGCGCGGTAGGGTAAAGCCTGGAGCTGATCCCGCCGACATTAATGCGCCGGAAGTAACGGGCGAGGCCGGGCGATACGGTTGCATCGCCGTAGACAACATCTACAATGTACTGGCCAAGGAGGATCCCATCGCTTACCTCCTGAATGGTACCATCGATCCGGTGTATGCAACCAGTCTGAGAACAGCACATGTCCCGTCAAGCGCTACCTCCCTTTTCAGATACGTTGGGAATGCAGTGAAGAGTCTTGTGCCTGGCGCAGCACCTACGCCAGCCACCATGGCCCCTCCTCCGGCCCCGAAGCCAAACTTTGCGCGCTTACCTTCGCAGCTCGAGCTCGAGGTTCACGACTTCACGCGAGAGGAGATTGCAGAGCGAAAGGCTTATCTCCTTAATGACAATGGCCAGATTGACTACTACCTCAGGTTCGGCGGTGGCCCGTTGGAGATCCAGTACCTCAACATGCTGAGCGCGCATACTTGCTACTGGACGAGTCAGGACTTCATTCGCATGTTGTGCATGGAAGTGGGCAGGAAACCTGGCAGGGAGAACACGATACCTGCCATGAGAGCTCAGAAGGCGGCTAAAAGGCCGCTAGGGTGAAGTGTCACAGGCAACGCAGACCGTCTTTCTCAGATAGCTTCGCGTACATAGATCACGATTTTAAATTACGCTTGGTGTGATAGACAGCCCTGGAGTTTCCTGAAACATTATGACAATGCAAGGAATCCTTACGATTCGACATACCAGTATCTTTAAATTATTCTTTTCTCCCCAGACTTTTGTATCCTTGTCCGCATCGTCCCAGCGGAAGTGACGAATCTCTACCATCTCGCGCCTCACACCACAGTTGCTAAATGGATGATTTTTTTCTTCTTTAACTTAATGCCTTCAAAACCCGTCGTCAATCTCCATCAAGTCGTGGTCGAGGTCGTCATCCATGCCATACTCGTCACCTCCGTTGGCGCCGTAGCCGTCCCCACCGGCACCAACCTCCTCGAGCTCCTGAATTCGCTCCAAGTCCATCTTCTCCTTGTGCCTCATCAAGTCCTCGTAACTCCAGGTGCTCACGCCTTCCTGGTCTTTTGCTCGGAACGGCTGAGCCATCTGCTTGAGGAAACGCCGGGCGCTGCTGACAGCCATGTCGGTGCTGACGTTTGTGTCGGCATCGAGCAGGCCCTGGTTGATCCATTTGGGCAGCTGTGTCCGCTTCTTCTGAAATCTGCGGTCCGCGAGGACCATGATGCCGTAATCATCCTTACCTCTCAGGACTCGACCGAGACACTGCGCGGCGTGGCGCATAGCGTCGAAGGACAGGAAGTCGTTCTCGCGGATGCGATACGTTTCTCGCAGAAATTCGAGACGGGCCTTGAGGATGCGGGACTCGGTGTACTGGAACGGCACGCCTATGCACAACACGGTCCGACCGTATTGATGATCGAAATCGATGCCCTCCGAGACCTTGCCACGGGCGACACAGAGTAGTACGGCGCCGCGGCCATTGCAGCAGGCTGTCCTGTATGTCTCTAGCGCGAGCGACGTTTCCTGGGCATCTGGTGTCTCGACCAGAATCAGCTTGTACTTCCATACTTCTTCGAGAATATTCATGCCCTGCCACATGCTGATGATGGACTCCATATACAAGTAGGAGGGGAAGAAGACGACCATGCCGTCTGGCGTGATTTTGGCGAATTCAGTTAGGAGAGTGCCGTAGTTTCGGACGACACTCGGCTCGTTCCGGACCTGGAAACTAGTCGAGATGGAAGATTGGTCGCTTCCACGAGTTACAATCATTGGCAGGAACGATCTTCTGGCCAAGGTCATGCTGTAGGACTCCTGCACAACGGTTGAGAACCCCAGCATCTTTGGATACATTTCGAGGGGTGAAATTGTTCCTGACGTGATGATGACGGAACTGAATCTGTCAAAGACGGGCTTGATCGCGATGGCGGCATCAAGACACGTGAAGTGCAGGACAGGGTTGGGCACCTCTGCCGTTTCTGACTCGAAAGGCTCGAGGATGAGCAGGAAACCCTTCTCGTAAGTGGCCACAAGCGTTGCGAATGTAGCAACTTCCTGCAGGGGCTGATAGTCCTCAATATTGGTAAGCTCGAGGGTCCGCACAAGCGATGTTAATCTTTCGGCGCAGAATCTGAGTGGCTTCTTTTCGATGAACGTGTATTCTCTGAGATGGGCGAGGAAAGACGGGGGTGTTTCTGATATCGTATGTCTGACCTTCATTCTAGTCTGGCGAGAGGGTGGTCAGCAACTGCATGCTTTACTCTGTCCATGAGTGTGTAGCTGACATACCTTGAGATACTCGATGAATCTCTTTAGGAAGGACACAAAGTGTTCCGCTCTCCTGATGTTGCCCGGAACCGCCTCCTTGAGCAGATCATCAGGAAGTGCTTTGAAAACATTAGTCTACGTTAAGCCAGCGCGTGAGCTAGCAGGTGATATTGCCTACCTGGGTTCGCCATGAAAGCATCTTCTTGCCGTGCTTCATCTGCACCGCGAAGTCCTTCAACTAGTTTCTGATATTCGTTTTGTAGTTGCTCTTGGTCGGTGTCCCTCATTTCTGTAATCTTCCGTTCCAAGTTCTGTGCGCCCCTTGTGGCTTTCCGTAGGGAATCTTCTGTGATGTCTGTGCTGAGAGATTCGATACAGACGTTGTCGATATTGTGAGCCTCGTCAAAAACCACGATGCAGTCTTTTGAGAGCTCCCTTGATACCCTCTCGGCGATTTTGGGATCAAGTAGGTAATGGTATGAGTAGATGATGACGTTGCAAAATTGCATCTATTCGAGGTCAGTGCCACTGTACCAAGTAAAGCATCGTTCTCAGTGATTGGTTCTTTTACCATGCGCCTTGCAGTAAAGTACGGACATTGCTTGTGTTGCTCGCCGTATTTCAAGAGGCCTTCAAACGTCCAAACTCCGTTGGGAATCAGGTTGTGCGGCTCAAGCAGGTCCAAGTTCTGCCACAAGTCAGTAACGTGTCAGATCCAAGGGAGAGAATAGGACTGCAGACGAAACATACATCATGGTAGACACAAACGTCAACGTTCTCGCCGCGGTCTTTCTTCTCCTTGACAAAGCCTGCTGTCAAGCTTCGACAACGTGCGTCGACGACGGAACCACTCTTCTCCTGTTTTACAGAGGGGTGAAGGCATAGGTTCTTTCGACTTGTCAAGCCGAGGCCACGGAACTCTTCCTCCTCGCCAAGCTCTTGTGCTCGATACTTCATGAGAGCCTTGAGCTCAGCCAGAGCCTTCTCAATCTCGGACATTGTACCTAAAAACCTTTAGTTGCGGATCAGACGCATGGAAACATAGATGGAATGATCCTTACGAGAGCAGTAAATTAGCTTTCGGTGCTCGGGGTTGTGTTGCTGGTAGGCCACGATGAGCGAGAGCAGCGAAACCGTCTTTCCTGTCCCTGAAGGCATCTCCAATACGCAGTGCCCCCCTGCGTCCAGGGTCTCTGTGGGTTGAGATAACACGTCAGCAAGATCGTCCGTCATTCAATTCCGTTTGACCACTGCTCACTTTTGAGATCACACATGTATCTGAAGCCCGTATTAGCATTTGGTCAGCGGTTTACCTGGCCTGAAAGCAGCTCGCATAGGGCTTGACTCACGCATATTGCTCAGGATAGATTGAAGGATATGGGAAAAGAACTGGCAGTTCACTATGGCTTCCATGTTAGTTGCGACGCGGATTTCTTGGAATCACGAATTGTAACTGACTCGATGAAGAACTTCATCTTGAGACGGCAAGAGTGCCGCAGCTAGCGACACAGTTAAGTTGATCGTTCAACGTGAGTGCAAGAAAAGGCAGGAGCGATTCTGAATATCGAGTGAAGGTCGTGATGGTCAATGAAGGGATATGTGTTGATGGATTGAGACTGATTTATGGGGAGGTGGAGTGAATTGAGGAAATGGACCCGATGGATGGGTAGAGCGGGAGCGCGGTCACGGGCGCCAGATTCCGAAGCAGATCTCATCAGACTAGTGCAATCTTGTGCTACAGAAGCGGCTCTACGGAGGTCGAGGCCGAGGTCGAGATTGAGACGGAGGTTGTGGTTACAGTTGAGACTGAAGTCGTCAAGTGCGAAGTTCAATGGCCATCTTCTGCCGTGCCGAAAAGTTGTCTCGATGAGTGACGTGAGGCGGACCCAGCGAACCTGAGGGATCAATCCCGACAGGCTACAGCTTCCCAGTCTCTGATGCCAAACAGTCGCGGCCTCACGTGACAAGGTCGCTTATGTCATCCCCCTTTGGTCATCATCTTGTTTCGGGTTGGCTGATGCTTGACTGAGGAGCTTGTCAGTGCGCGCGCGCGCCATAAGGTACATAGTCCGCAGATGGAAGAGTTGAGTTGACACCTTCCTGCGACTTCTTCTCTCTGTCATTGACTATTTGGTCGTTTTTTTGTTTGGTTCGTATAAAATTTCCGACCGCTTTCGTGTATCCGCACTTTCCCACGCAGAGACGTTAGACGCGTTGCTAGTTACCCGTACTACTCACGGCGCCGGCCACTCCTGTCGTGATTTAGCAAGAGGTGACGATACGGTAGTGGTTTCATCACGCCCACCTAGCGTTCGAAATACTTGAGGTGGGATGTCTCTGGTGGGATGGTTGACGAATCCGTCGGGAAGGCGGAGAATTGATCTTGGCTGCCCGTCCGGCACAGCATAAGGCTGAGTGGAATCGAACACACCATGCGTATCTGCGCGGCACATTCTCACTGTGAAGGATGAGGTGGGATGCCACGCCACGACAATGTGGGCCCAGGACATGTCAGACAAGTTTCTGCGGCCGAGTGACGTGTACCCCAAGGTCGATGCATGGCTCACCACCCGTATGTGCATTCCGTGTATTATGCAGCCAGCGGCATTCGGAACGTATGACTTTGTGTGAAGTAAAACTGAGTTGGCAAGAGGTTGTTGTGGCCAGTATCATGAAGCTGCTCAGCTGTTTTGAAAGTGTTACATTCTCTCGACATATTTTCAATGGTCCGCTACATACTTGGTACTCAGTCTCGCAAATTCGGGTTCCGCGACATGGCTATGTGCCAGAGTGAGACTTCCTTTCGGCATGCGGACGAACTTACTAGCACAGGAGGAGCGCCTACCTTCATCAACCTAGTAAAGGGTAGCCTTCATGGCATGGTCGGGGGCCTTACTAACGCGACGGCCATGCGGACCACGCTCATTACGAAACAACTTCGACATAGAGAAACAGAGGATTACAGCTCATGGACGTTCATCGAAACGTCCGGGCATACCAAATGTTATCCCAGCCCCGAAGTGTTCTCTAGATGCTCCAGAGCACCGGAATCTTTGCCGCAAACCCTGATAGAACATGACCTTGCTTTGATGTTATATACGTCGTCAGAGCTGCATTTCACCTTAGCCTGTCCGCAGCTTCGCATCTTAACAAGTCTTGCTTTCTGCTGTGAGTCGAGATAACATCTACTAGATATTAGACCGTACCCTACACAAGGAAGCGCGGCTCTACCTCACGCGGACTGTAAGGTAGAGCTTAATGATATACTGCACAGCACGCTCAATTGGGGGAAGATCTAGCCCGTTTATCGGCCACTCGCCTAGGCCGGCCAATGACTTGGCAGCGCATGGCTTGGCTCGCTAGAGTCTTCGCGATAGGTATTATCCCTTCGCTGACAATCTGTGGGCCACGATGATCTCTTCGCAGTGAAGTAAGATTTCCATGCCATTGGACGCAACCTCTTGACCGAGTTACAGTCAGCACTTAATCAGACGGCACTCCGGATCCTTTGGCAGTACGGATACTGGCGCGAAGGAGCGCAGATACTGCATGCCGATTTAGGTGGCATGTTGAAGGGTCGGAAATTCGACTAAAGCTCGCACTGCTCGGAAGTGAGGTAGAATGCCTGTTCACCAAAGTTCCCTATCAAGCACCCACCTGGTCGCTCTGCTTACGCCCGGCTGCGGTCTCGCTTCCGGGGACCCTTGCTTCAGATTCGCAGACGCCATACTGAACACAAAGATGCTGCTCATTCAGTGTCCACCTCGCAGTAGCGTACTGTCTACGGTAACATGGTAGGAACTTGGAGGTCTGGGGGGTTGGGAGATCGCAAGGTCTCGTAGGGTCAGTTTAATTCGGCATCAACAGTCCCTGCGAAGGCCCATTGTCATTTTTAGGTAGTCCGGACAGATGTAAGAATACTTGTCATGCCTACGTGCCCACGGTGCCGTCCTGGTGTGTTCTATACATTGCCGGATGCGCAAGACACTATCGGAATCCTTCAAACCACGGAAACGATGGGAAACAGTGGAGGAAAAAGTCAAGAGCGTACGGACTAACAAACCAGGTATCACACATTCTCTGTTACCTGGGGACCGTGTGGTTCATTCTCATGTCCTAGAGTTACAGCCGGGTTCCTGGCGTTGGGGCCTGAGCTAAGTACCGCAGCAAGAGACTGGATCACGTCGTGGAAAGCTATCCGTGGAGTTTGGCAGCGGATCAAATTCGCTGCGAGAGCCAAGGGTTGGGACCGAGGCCAGACTTTTCGGGGATACTGGTGCCAACATGGGGATAAAAGAAGGAGAGCAAAAGAGAGTAGGTCGACAGGGGAAGGTTGAAAACGCTTATTCAAAGCTCAGGCGGACGAGAGATATGGGAGTGGGAGGAGAATTGTACCAGAATTAGGTGGACTCTTGATTACAGACAGTCAAAACACTGTCAGACTGCCGCTAATGAAGGAAAGACCGTCCACGCGGCACCCGGTCGTAGGTTTCTTTTCATCTCACCACTCTTCTGGCGCCACAACTTCGGGTACCTGTCGTGGTGCCTCAATGTATTCGAGTGCAGCCCAGCGAAGGCTAACATGATGGAACTATCTTCTTGCGGCCAGAAACAGAGCGAGAGGGACCTATAGACAGTCTGGGAAATGAATGAAATGGGAGGTGCCATTGGCCTCGTCTTGACGGCTTCCACTCAACCCACAGAAAAGTACCTTGCAGAGCCTGAAGAGAGAGCCCCAGTTGGCCTACCTACGGAGTAAGGTACTACCTACCTAATGTACGTAGTGTATAGACTGTCAGCGGCCAAGGGACGTGCTCCATGCGCCCCCTGACATTGAAAGCCCTACGGAGTTCCACAAGGTACCTCGAAGTACCTAAGAAAGCACGAGAGGCACAACCCTCCTCGCGGTGGCCAAACATACATGCACCTGACTTGGATGGCACACACCTGTCTTGATTCGGAGCCTGGTCTTACTTTGATGGAAACTTTTCTGCGTTGCCTTTACCTAAGGTAGTATACCTTACGCAGCCCGTACAGAAGGTACGGATACCTCACACCATGCTCTTTGACAGCTGCCACGAGCAAGTCTGGATGGGTAAGAGGCATAAAAGACGGGAAGAAAGGCAGGGTTGGATAGATTTCCCCAGGGGCAAGCACCGCCTACCGGGCAGACTGATCCTACTCGTGGATCTTAACAGATATGTTTTCTGTTGTACCTTGATAAGGTGGCTCCCCCGAAGGCCTCATACATTTGGAGATGCGTTAGAACGTGTCACGATGCCGGATCTACTCGAACTCAGCAATCATTTTCATGTACAGCATTTATGGCAGGTAGACAATGTCAGGTCATTAATGAACTTTTGCTCTATCAGGTCGGAAAGTCCGTAGACATGGCAGAAACCCCCCAGTGCGGCTGCGTCTTCCAGTCGCGATGCCTCCAGCAATATACAGGTCTGGATCGATCCCCAAGATGAACTACTTTCAGCCTTGGAGATTGACAGTTCAATCGCGTGAAAAGCAGTCATAGATTCACGAAGCATGAGAATGACAGGTTGCGCTGTCTTGTAGACGATAACTCTCTGCGTACATCTTCACATGGACTGGGGAAGTGAATTCTAAACCGCCCACGAACGATGAGACTCCACACTTTGCCCGAAGAAGCCAGGGTTACTCGATAAGGTGCGTGCATTGGATGCTTGGCTAATTCCTTCGAAGCTGTCGAATTAGATATATCGTAAATTGTTGGATGGGGAGTTGTCGCATCCGTATTGCTGACAGCGCCGTAGAAATCGGACCCTCTGGAGACAGGGTTTAACACCATAACAATTGAAGACTCAACTGCTCCTCCCGACTTCCTAGTCCTGACAAGAAGACTAGGCATTGCGATTGGCAGCAGGCATCCCAAGCCCAGCGTTGACGCCATGCATACGGGCGCGAAGGCGCGCATGGCCACCTATGGAAGCACGGGAGGAACAAGGTAACGAGGTGCCTGGGGCCGAAGGAGGCGCAAGGAGCAACGCTAACCTTGGAAGTTAGAAAACGAGTGAGGTGAGAGCATCTGCTGGTGAAAGCGCACCTTGCCGGCTGATGGAGTTTCGCCTGGTGCATGCTCTAATTGGAAATGACAGATGATGATTTCTTGGAAGCGGCAACGCTGACCCGTTTGCTACTTGTAAGTACGGTGCCAAGGTGCCTGCTCTAGTCTTCGAATACGTGCAGCCATGAGGTTGATATTTGGTGGCGTCGATGAGCGCCACTCCCATCCTTCTCTCAAAGGTTATTTCATCGGCCCGTCATTTGCAGCTTCGCGAAGGCAGGGAGAGAATTCAAATCAGCGCCTCAAGTACGGATACCTGGTCGTTGTATCCGTACGGTACGCCTGCTTTACTTTCCTGCCCCCTCTTCCCGCTTTCTCACTTCCAGGGTTTTTATTTTGGCCTCCAACACGGTAAGAAGGTACTCATCTTGCGGACAGCAGGGGTGTTTAACGGATGGGGTACCACCATTAGGCTGCTCACCTTGCAAAGGCGTCAAGGAGCGGGCGGGGAGTTCAAATGCTTGTACCTGGCCTTGCCCTACTGACTGCGGATACCCTTGATAGTCGTCTCTTACATGCCAGAACCAACGCAGGCGCGGGCGCCAACGCCACGCTGGAGAACGGGCGGTTGCAACGGCTACAGGTCCTGGGCGAGACCTGCCGCAGCGAACCGTGATGTATCGATACCTGGAAAGAAGTTGAGGGAAGGGAACTAAGACGGATAAGAAACAAGAGAACACACGGACATGGGATATAGTGGTTTTCATTCTACCCTAATTCCTCGTTTATGCCGTGGTCTACCTAAGGTAAGACCGTAAGAGCAAGAGACAATTGGGGATTGAATGTTCAAAGCAGATTTGCATTGGCATGTTGGCCGTTGGTTTATTATGACCTTGACATACCTTACCTCGTAGCCATGTCGAAGTCTCCAACGCTGCAAGGCGAAGCAATGCTTCGAAGTAAGGTACCTGGGCACTCCAAGTACCTGAAGTCGCTACGTACCGGGCGGTACTCTGCACAATGGCTGGAAAGGAACGAAAAGATGCGGTACCTGATGCTAAAGTACCATACTTAGCTCGCCCGACGGCTCCACCACGGCCGATGTGGCTCAATCGATCGTTGGAGTGTCCACTTTTACGCACGGGCTCCGTCCGGTCTAGGTCAATGTCCCCGGCGAGTCTTTAATTAAACGGTTGGTTCAGACAGTTCCAACAACCAACGACAAACGGCGACGAGTTTTTCTCTCTCATCGTTCTTCCTTTTGTTGTCAATCGTCGACCAACAATCCGAGGGCTGTGTGCTTGTTCGTGGGAGACATCCAAGTGGGCTTGCTGCTCGCTCGCATCCAGTACCCGACCTGAGCTAAGGTAGGTCTCTAAAGAAGATGTAGGACGCCCATTTCGCGTGAGAATCCAGATTAAGCCCAGCAAAGAGCGCCACGGGAAGATGAGGAGGAAGATGAGGAGGAAGATGAGGCCCTAAGAAGCAGTCACCCATTATACAGACAAAATCAACACCGAGGGAAGCCAATGTCCCCCAACCCCCACCCCCTGGCTGCATATCAACGCACAAGGTGAGGGACCTGGATATACTACTGCATCTCTGTACTCCGTCCATATCCTATTCGTTCAAATCAGTGCCTGTCTGTAAGCCCTTTACTTTTCCCTTTCTCTTCGAATCTCCTCTCCTCTTCCCTTTCCTTCCCATTTCTTCCCCGGACCCCTGGCGCAGATGGTGCCAGTGACCGGTCAAGCCTCAAAGGTCGCATCCCTGTTTAGCCTCTAGGCAAGGCCCTCTCCCATTCCCAAGTTGCTGGACCGACCATTCACAACCCTGGAAATGGACGGATGAATGTGCTTCGCCTGCGTTGGTGCAGGCATTCATCGTACCACCTGGCCCACCGCCCATATACTGTTTTGTTGCTCAGCTCCCAGCTCTCTCAGACTCGCCCGGGCCCCTCTCGAGTTTCCCAGAGTGCCAGTCACTTTGGCTGTGAGCCACCTTCAGGCTTCAGATGACAGGGCCGTAGACCAGGGAGCCGCAGGCAGAGAGCACTCGAAGCAGGTCATCTGAGTCGAGACCTGTTGGAAAGAAGCATCTGGATTGGCAAGTCTCAATTACGACGAATACTCTCTGCAAGTCTGCAGATGGGCCCCTAGCACCTACGGCGAACCCGATCCCCTTCGGCTACACCCAAGTCTCATCCATACCCAAAGGATAAAATAAAAAAAAAGAGTCCGCTGATCCCACAATACTCCGTACACCTAGCAAGCTCGTTGCTCATCTGTTTCTCTCTCATTATTCGGACTTTCGGTCACGTCCCCCCTCCCTTGCTCTCACCCCCTTCTCGGTGGGTTCCTGGCCTGACGACGCCCCTCCTCCTCCACCCCTGCTTTTCTTCTGCCCTCCCCCTCCACGTCTCGCGCCGCCCCCAATGGTACTTCTGGCTGGACTAGGTCTGTTGAATCCTTCGCGGGACGGTCCAACACCACTCCACCAGGCACTCTGGCCTGCCTGCTGCCTCTGCTGCCAGGTCGCCATCCCTCCTGCGTCTCTTTTCGTTGCTCATCCGGGACTCGGGGCCAGCCAATGTACTGCTAGCTTTCCGCGTCTTTACCTTGCACCTAGTCTTGATTCCTGTCTCTCATGTTACTCTGGGCTCCAGGCAGAAGCAGGATCCCGAGATAGAAACGGATTGTATATCATCTTCCAAGAGTCTGCCTCGGATGTTGCAGTATCCCAGCGCCTGGTCCGCCTTGTCTTCCTGTCTCTGTCTCTTCTCGGTTCCCTTCAGCCCTGTTGGCGATGATAGAGGGTGTCATCTCGACCCATTTGCCTCATCCACCCCTAATAGCTCTCGACTAGGTTATCCCCATCTTTTGGATACTTCAACACCTTACGGACGGGTACCTTACCTTCCTTTGCCCACGCACCTGATCTCATACATATCCACACCCTGACTACTTTATACGCACCTCTTTCTCTCTCTTCAGCAGAACCCCTGTCAGTTTCCAGTTTGCTGCCTTGTCTTGCCCCCTCTGCATCTGTGAACAAATTCCTTTATAACCGCCTCTTTCTCCATCTTACCTATTGTCCCTCAGCCTTCTTAGACAAGGTTGCCAATCAGAAACAGAGCACTCAAGATCAGGTTCTTATCCACACGCTCCTCCACTCACACAAATCTACCCGAGTCCCAACCGGGCATCCTCCACCCCCCTCGAGGCCTGATTGCGTCTTGCTCCAACACCCTGTTGGTATATAAACCAAACTTTTGCGTCCAACAACCAACCAACCGCCCGTCGGAACGATAAAAGAATAGCAAGCCTGCGGCCGAACCAGTTATGGATCTTACACCACCATCTCTTACCAGGTCGCCGGCATCTCCAACTCACACCTATTGTCCATCGGAACGTTCCTCGCTTGAATATCCGTCTCCAGACTTGGCGGCTCAGCAGTACAAGATCAGTTCTTTATACGCTGCCGACCAACTCTGCTCCTTGGATCAGGCAGCCGAAGCAGATATTTCCTTGCCGCCTTTGGATACTCGACCACCGGTAGATTGGAGTACCACCGACATCATGGCGCCCTCATCCTCATCCTTCTCCATCCCGAATGTTCTATCTACAGGATACGACCCGTTTGCTGAGTACGACTCGCAAGTATCCGCCTCATATGGATCCGACTCATACCCTCTGCCGCCATCCCACTCGTCCGCGCTAGGCCACCATCAACAGTCTCTCACAGACTCCCCGGGGCGCTCACCCGGGCCATCCTCGTCCAGGAGTTCGCTTTCCTATGCACAAGTTGGACATGCCTCAAGTTCGTTGGGACCGAGGATCAAGATGGAGAACGCCAATGAGTACGGATCTGGAATTGACGCCTCACACTACGCCTCTCCACGCTCAATGCAGACGCCTTACATGACAGAATCAAGCACGTACGGCAATCTTCACCAGCACTATCTATCAGATAACCAATCTCCAAGCTGGTCCAAGGTCGAATATGGCGTGGACCAGTACTACCAAAACCCTCCTGCAGGGGAGCCAGCTCCTGTTGGTCGAGACTCGAAGCGGGCAGAAGACGGGAAGCACAACCGCCCAAAACGAGCGCCACGGAAGATGACATCCTTTGCGGACGCTCAGTACCAATGCCAAGTTGCAGGATGTGGCAAACTCTTCAGTCGCAGCTACAACTACAAGGCACATCTGGATACACATGACGACAAGCGGGAATACCCATTTCCATGTCCAGTGGCCGATTGCAATAAGAGGTTTGTCCGGAAGACAGACCTTCAGAGACACAACCAAAGCGTTCATATGAAGGAAAAAAACCACCGCTGCGACTATTGTGGAAGGTTATTCGCCCGGAAGGACACGCTTCGCAGGTAAGTTGTGGGAGATACGGCTGGAGGCACACAGACTAGTGGCTGCCAAGAATATATCACTAATCCGAGCTTTAGGCACATGGATGATGGATGTTCCAAACGCTTCGACGTTGGCACTTGCGACCTTCGTGTGGAGGGTTTTGGAGGCATAGCGCCGGTCAATCGTAGCATGGGAGGGCCGATACATCCCATGGGACCCGGCTCGGGACCTCTGCCTCCCATCAACGCGCCGATGGGGGGCGGTAATAGCCTTTTACATCCCGAATCATCTGCTTACAGGAGTAGAAGCGTCTTGTCTGGCACGAGTGATGGAACACATGGCGATAGTTGGCAGCGGTAATGGAACGGCGACTTAATCCTCTCGTGAAGGAGCTGTGTGTCATACAAGCCTTTCTCATCGACGTCTAAGGGATCACTGTAACACTAACTCGAACTGGCTTTGGAGGATTTGGTTTGATTTGCACGCACGAGAAATCATTTGCTGTGGAGATACTGTAAATGTCTTAATCATGGCGTTGGAGCATTGAGCGGGCACGGCAGGAGGAAATACTTTAATGACGGAATGTATTTGATGGGCATGATAAGGGTAAGTGAAGCAATAGCAGTAGTAGCTATACGGCCGAGTAAGGCCTTCAATTGCAATGAAACTACTGTACCTTGACCAATCGGATACAATTCAGGGCATATACCGTGGATTCTACACTGCGAAGCCGGGATCTACAATGTGGATGGCATGGAGGCAACAGCCTGGCCCCGCTTGAGGCCGCATATTGAAGACAAAGGAGCGAGCTCCCAATTTCCAAGTAGCAGGGTATAACGGTATGGTAAGGCAGGTGGTGTCCGACCAGAGCCCTCGGCGGCACAACATAAGGAACAGAGGCCCCAAATTCCAAATTTCGTGATTGTTTGTTGGCCTGCTGCACAAAGCTCCAACGGACAACCTACAGAGGCCAGGGCAGGCCCGGCAAGGTCAGCTTCCGTGGTGATGGGGAGTGCGAGGGGACATCGGCCGGACATGCAAGATATTTAGGGGACGCGAGTTATTACGGACGACGACACGATTGAGCATGCCACGTCTGACGGCATCTTCCAGCACGACTAGACAGAAACTGAGGCCAACAAGGCGGCGACGTAGGATCGCATCTATGCTGCAGAACAAGACGTTGGACGCAGTGCATGCAGAACTCCGGGCCTAAAGAGGCTTGCTGCGGACGTGAACCGCTGCGTGCCAAAGCTCGGCTTGAACATGGTAGGGCTAGGTGCCATCCCAGACTGGGATGCTGAGGCACATCACCACTGAGAGTGAGCTACGAGCCACATAAGCCATAGGGCCGAACGGCAAGTATGCGATTGGCCATACAAGCGCCAGGCTAAGAGTTGTGGTGCGGTTGACGAAGAGTTGCAACGTGAATCTTGGACGATGGTGTTGTCCGTATGAGGTGCGATTCCTCCTGGTTGACCCCCTCGTTGGGAGCGAGGAAAGCCGGTTGTCAGCAAAGAGTGACAGAGGCAGCATGTATTCGTACGGAAATACGTTGGATGGCACATGGCTTGGGACTACGGAGAGGGTGGTGGAGGAGAGGGGGAACTTGCAGGCGAACTGGGTTGAAGATTGGAGCATGAAAGGCATGCATCTTTCCACACAGGGCCGTACCTAGCAGTTGGGTGGGACCGGGAGTTCGGGAGCTGGAGCCAACAGCCCCGGGCGGGCGACGGGCAAGTGTTGGACGTGGACAGGTGGTCCTTGCTCACCTCACCCCGTCTCTTGGAAAGCACATGGCGACAAGTACATGGCAAGAAGTACATTTCTCTGTGTGTGTCAAGAGGACGTATCGCTCCGTACTGCGGTACAAACGCTGAGGTATCGTGACCTGACCAAATCCGGTCATTGCAGCTCTTGGCAGGCGGGATTTTGCGTGGAGCAAGCTGCACCGCACGCTGACAGCTGGAACGAGACCCACGGCCCGCTACCTTACCTTGAAGAATGACAGCGCTGGACTCTCTGGCGAACTTTCCATTCTGCCCAAAGAAAAGACTCGGTACCTGATCCGTACACTACCTTACTGCGTAGAGAAGGCAAGAGCTCCTACGGATACGGATATTGACACAGTACTAGCTTACCTAGGTACCCTGTACGGATTCCTCAAGCATCTCTTCACTGCATTTCCATTCCAAACTACCTGGTCCCTTTCGTCGAGCAACACCAACTACTCCGTACAGACACAATAGCGGCTGATTTCGGATTCTGATAGCTACCATAACGCAAAGGGTTGGCGGATTAGGTATACACCAGCATTAGCGAATTATTTCAACCTTATGTCGCCTCTCTCTTCCCTTTCTGCTTACATAAGATAAGACACAGTCCATACTCAAATACCTCGGTACTCTGTACATTTTTACCCATCTGACTGCCTACCTTACCTTGCCTTACTTACATTACACAGTACAATACTCTCGCGCTCTCCCCTGTCTTGCACCCGCTATCCTACTTCATACTCACAGCTGACTACTGCCCTGTACGATACACCATTCGGGACCGATGGCACGTTGTATCGAACATCTTACAGCACCCTGGACACCGGAAACTGTCCAGCAATCCCTTTTTGATTTGTCTCCTCGGTCTCGGCGGGGCGCGCTACGGCGGGGATTCGCGCAGGTAACGGCAAGGGCACCCAGCAAAGGCAAGGGCATGGCCGGGGTCCGTATTAGGTGTGGTGTGTGCTCTCCCCGAATTCCCTCTAGGCTACGGATACATATCACATAGGTAGTGCCTTACTGCTCAATGCTCTTCTCCTTGCTGTTGGTGCAGCGTTGCATTAGATATTGGTGTCTTTGGCATTCCAATAATTGAAAGAAAGTGTCTTCACTGCGTGACTGTCTGCTCCGTACACGTATTGTTCCGTACTGAGCCATGATTCCCGGACAGCCCTGTAGAGGAACAACCCAAAGCCATGCACATCATGACATTCGATGCTTCTTCAAATCGGAAGGTGACAAGTTGATAACCCCCCCGCCCCTTCTCCTCCTCCCCACAGGTATCAACTTAGTAGACAGGGCTTTCTTCTCACCCTTCACGCGCCACAGGTGTTCAAGGCCATGTTTCTGAACATGTCATTGACGCAATTGGTAGCATTCAATAACCACCCAACACCCTTGGGGTCGCATTCTGCCGATTACCAGTAAGGTAGGCAGCGTGCTCATCCGTCCCCGTACCCGTCCCCGTCCCCTTCTCGCCCGCCGGCTGGCAAGCACCTCACACACCTACCCGCCTGCTCACCCAGTTCACTTTGTGGTAGACTTGGCTCACCAAGAAGTGAGCGTCGATCGATGATTACCTCTCCAACCCAGACAACTCTATGACGTGCAGTCTCGAATCAGTCTAACCAACGGCTTCTTCCTTTCCCCGAGGTACTCGTACGTTATACCTTGGCCTACCTAGGTACTCAAAGACTCTTCTCTCTCCCTCCCTCTCTCCCTCAAAGGATCTCCGGGTTACAGTCGTAGTCGTGGGCATGGCCGCATCATGCACCCTCCAGTAACCGCCCCCAAACGCGGTAGCGTCGCATTTTCTCGTCTCTCTCGGCGCCTATCCTCGTCTCTCCCCTCACTGGCCCTGCGAGCCCGCGTGTATCATCTCCATGCATGCAGCTTGTCACCCAAACATCTGTAATTCGTACCCACACCCCAAGGTCACATATCGGTCAGTCGAGAGGATGGGATGGGATGCAGGCAAGTGAGACGCATCGCGTTCGCCTGGCCGCCGTTCATGCCACCTACCCGCACCGTGCCCCCTTCTCACATGGAGGGTGTTTCCCACCCCCATCTCTGTTAAGTTCCGTCATGTCTCGGCTCTACTGCCTGGTAGGGCTGGCTCAACACATGCGCCAACACAACGGGCGCCACTTGTGCATGCGTCGTCGGTCTGACAAAGGAGGCAGGGTAATCAGTTACGGCCTTGGCCATCAGCAGGAGTGTCAGGCCGTAAACAAGCCTCACGCCTAAATCCTATGTATGGCATCCGTGTTAAGAGAACATTTGAACGGTTCGTGGACACGACGGAAGTGTCACACCGTGCAATCCGCAGTTATTGTAGTGTAAGGCACGTAGACGACCTTACCTTGCCCTACTTCGCATACGTACATACATACCCTTATCACTTTCTCGAATCTACTGAGACCGCGCCCCCAGGCGCAAAGGAGGGGGGAGACACTCCGTATGATCATCGATTCACTTTCCGCGTCATCCCCTTCTTCGTGTGACTGTATTTGTAATATCGTATACGTCTTTTGAACATACTTTAATGAATAAATATCTTGGTAATTCATAATTACTTTTCAGGTGAATGCCACCTCTATCAATCCCGCATACAAAGTACAGTTATTGGTCAGTAAACAACTTGCCATAGCGACTCCTAATCCCAGAACCCAAAGCAAGACAGATACGAGTAGCCAGACAGGGAGCTAAGCTCACTCGATGTTGGACGACATATGATGCGTAGGCAAAGCCGTCAAAACGTCAAAGGCACCCGTGCCAATCTTGCCCAGACGGCCCATGACAATACGACCACTGGGTGTTTTGAGATCATCCCAGTCGCCATCAAGAACGGCGTCCTTGAGGAAAGCCAGGGTCGTCTCGAAACTCATCTTGGTGAAGGGACTAACATTGCCACGCAGACCATTACGGTTGAAGGGCGTGTAGTCACCATTGCGCGTCATGTAGTCGGCGATGAGGTTCAAGTGTCTGTTGTCGACACTGATACCGTGACCGCCGAAGACGCCGGCCAATTCAGACACGATGTTGTTTCGGCATGCCTCAACTCCGTACACGTCTAGAACGGCGCCAATGTCGTTGGTAGTGATCTGGTTCGGGTTGATGAAGTCGCCATACTTCTGCATGGCCACGAGGTTGCAACCCGATGTGTAGATGGCCGACACTGTCACATCCTTGCCAGCGGCGTTTGTGATCTTGTGGTCGGGTGTGAAGGTGCAAGAGCCAACGCCAGGAATCTGCTGGACGACTGACTTCTTGACCGCCGCCTGCACGATGTTGAGCATCAATACCTTGGGGGTATCTGCCGTGAACTCGAGAGTGAACTCGCACCACTCTCCTGCGCTGTCGTAGTTGAACTTGGTGACGGGAGAATAGAGTTGCTTTACTCGCTCGGCTCTCCAGCCACCATCCTCACTGTCCATGTCTTTGTCCCCGTTATCTTCGTCCTCAGAGCCGTTCTTGTCGGCTGCCGGCAGTGGGCTACCCTCAAACCCTTCATCTTCGTCCTCGGAATTTTCCCGTTCCATCTGTCGCTGAATCGCGTCATCCTCGTCATCATTTGGACCATATGATACAGCCTCGTCCCGGTTTGCCCTGTCCTTGGCACTCGTGGCGTCACCATCGCCATCCTCGTCGTCGTCATCATCGTCGTTGTTGGTAGGTCTTGCCTCACCGTTGCCACTGACCATCTCTACTACGCCAGACTTGACGCCAACTTCAGGCGTCGCCGAGGTGGAATCGCTGCTGCGCTTCTTGATTTCCTTACCAATCATCTTCAGGAGGTGATCCAGGAATCGCTTCTCGATGGTATCCATGACATCAGAAGGATCAATGGCGTAGGCTTTGGTGTACTCTGCAGCAGAGAAGAAGTTGAGCCTCACATCGTACAGCTTGGCCAATGAACCATGGATGCCCTTTCCGATGCGCTCGTTGACGGTCGCTGTGTCAAGCACATGGGCAAGAGGCAGAACGCTAATGGACTTTGCAAATACCTCTCCCTCAGCTTCGGACAACTCAGGATGGAGAAGTAGTGTCATGGCCGGTGTTGAGATAGATCGACTTGCCGTCATGAGGATTTCACGGAGACGTGGAATACCGAGCGTGACGTTCTTTGCCGAGTGACCTGCCAAATGGAATGTATTGAGGGTCATCTGTGTCGAAGGCTCTCCCACACTCTGACCAGCAACAATGCCGACACCCTCACCAGCCTCAACGAGTGATCGCATGTACTTGGCCGCGAACACAAGCTCTGCCGACTTTTTGCTGACGGCGGGTGCATCCACCAAGCCAGATGGACTGCTTGACTTGTCGCGAATGAGACCATCCTTGTTGTCTTTGATGTACTTTGTCATTTTCTCGTAGAAGGATTCGGATGTCGCAAATGCTACTCTCGCAGGGTTGACCAGGGAAATGATGGGATCCTTTGCCCCAGGGCTATCAAGCTTTGCGTGCTTAATTGCACTCTTCATATGCTTGAGGATCTCGTCCTTGGTGCCGGCAAATTGTTCCCTGAAGCCGTTGCTGAAGTTAAGCTGGGCTGACTCGGAACCAACATTGCGGAGGATGAAGCTGAAGTCGGTCAGGTATTTCTGCTTAGTCGGGTCAAGGCCGTCCTCGCCGTAGAGGAACTGCACAAGGGTGCCGTCGGCATCTCGCACCGTCGAGTCATACGTCACTGTAAGTCCCTCCATACCCTTGATAATGCATCTTTGCAGGTAACCAGAGCGAGACGTCTTGACAGCTGTATCGATAAGACCCTCACGACCAGCCATGTGATGGAAGTAGTATTCTTGCGGTCGGATACCAGTCAAGAATCGCTGAACAATGTAGCCTCCAGCACGAACATTGGTCTCGAATGGCTTGAAACAGGGTAGAGACTTTCCGCTAACCATCAAAGGGACTCTCCTGCCCTCAAGAACTTGTTGTCCCAAGTTGCATGAAATGAGATTAGCGTTAACCTGACTACCCTTGGCACCAGAGGTTGTCATAGACTGCATCTGGTTTTTGGGGAACTGCTTCACCAGGCCGACGGGAAGACAAGCTGCTGTGACCGCGCTTGAAACACCGCCACCGCTCTGGTTCATGAGTAGATCGAGACCTTCTTGCTTGGTGTCATCGCGCATGACCTCCTCTAGGCGAGTGAGCAGTTCCCGATCTGTGCTCGTAGGTGCCTTGTCCTCCAGAGAAACGTATTTGGCCGCAACTTGGAGGCCGACGTCCTTGGCTGCCTTCAATGCCTCCTTTCGAGCCTGCTCGCCCTCCGATGTGAGCCGCAAATCGTCCATGCCGCAAGTAAAGGCCCGCATGTTCAGGTAGCGAGTGAGGAGGCGGCCCATGGCACTGAGCAACTTGCCTGCAACAGCAGGCCCATAGACTTCATGAATGGAATGGACCAGACCGCCTGAACTAGGACCCAGGTGGGCTTTGTCAAGAATACCAGTCAGGAAATGTCCGTCCTGGAACAAGACTGAGCCCTCTTCAAGATGACCTTTGCCCCATTGCTCGCCCTTGACTTGGCACTTTCCGGACATCCAGAGCCCTTCTCCGTTTGGTGGCTTGATGTTCTTCAGGATCGTGCTGATGACCTGCTTTCCTGTCCATCTAGGTCTTGGCTTGATGACTGCAGGGGGAAGGAGCTCAATTCTCTCGCCAAGGATATGACCACTCTCTGGGCGGAGGGCGGAGTAGATGAGCTGCTGATATGAGTCTCGGTCGAAGAAGGTATCCTTGCTGCAAAGAGCAACGGAGACTGAAAGATGGTCCTGAATTAGACCACGGAGAGGCTTGCCTGCCGTGCCGGAGAGATATTGATGGTCTGTGTCGGCGATCTGAAGAGCCTCAGCTCTGGCAACCTCGTTCTGGGGAAAGTGCATGTTCATCTCGTCGCCGTCGAAATCAGCATTGTACGTGTTGCAATTGGCGTAGTGCATTCGGATTGTTTTCTCTCCCGGCAACACGCGAACTCGGTGACCCATGATTGATGGCTTGTGGAGTGTCGGCTGACGGTTCATCAAAACAACATCGCCGTTCGTCAAATGTCGGTAAACCTTCTTGCCTTTCATGCCACTCAATTGGGCGTTGGTCGGCGTGAGGAGTTGGTTGGCAAGAGACTGGCGATCATCTGCAGACTTGGAGCGAAGGTTGACAATTTGTCCGTTCTCGTACTCGATAGCAGCTGCGCCGGGCCACTTATCGACACCATTGATGACGGCTTGCTGCAGATCCTTGAAGTTGTGGCTCGTGACGGGCTCAGGGTAGGTAAGTTTGCGTGCGAAAACGGGAGGCACACCAATCTCGTTGGTCTCGATATTAGGGTCTGGGGAAATGACACTGCGGGCAGCAAAGTTGACTCGCTTTCCCATCATGTTCTTTCGGAAAAGGCCTTCCTTCTTCTCCAGCTTCTGCTTAATGCCATCTTCGTTCCTTTTCGCAGCTGCGCCTTGGACGGGGTTTTTGCTCTTGTCGATCAGAGAGTTGACGGACTCTTGCAATTCCGTCCATACTTGGTGCAAATCGTTGATGTCTCTTGCTCTTCCGTACTGGTCTGTGCCACCCACGCTTTGGTATATTCTCGCAATGCTACCGCAGTTCCGCATGATCATCTTGTAGAGAGAATTCTGCTGTGCCTCAGAAATCTGAGAATCGCCAGTTCGAGCTTCGGGTCGGAACTTGTTAGGGGGAACAAGGATACTTCGGATAAAGAACATGTCGGCAGAAACCTTGGCTGCCTTCTTGGTCACTGGCTTCGAATTGTAGACGAGGGACATAATGTCTTGTTCCTTGTCAAACAACTCCCGCAGACGTGCGCGAACTTCCATTGCGCTAAGGTATCGCTGTTGCCCGGGGCTTTGACGAACAGCATCAACTCTGGACTCTGCCTCCTCCATCTCGAGGTCATCGTCATTAGCATCACGCATGTCAACATCGTTTTCCTCGCTCGATGAGTTTGTATCAACGTCGGCAACCCCTTCGTCGGTGTCGGTGTTGCCGCGCTTCGACTTGCGCTGGTGAGCTGCTGTCGCCATGGAGTCCTTGAGGTGTAGGTTTTTCTGCGCCATTTGACCCATATCCTTCTCGTTAAGGGCCTTTTCGAATATCTTGACGAAGCGGTCCTTTCGGTAGGTAGGCGAGATACCACCACAGTTGTCGCATCGTTTGGACTTGGTAATTTGTGTCAGAAAGTCCTTGATGAGCTCTCTCCGCATTTCGATAGCACCTTCGTGCTTGCCCTTCCTGACCTCGCCCAGATTGAGCTTGTGTGATTTGAGAGATTGGTGGACGTATGCCTCCCGGGCCCCGATAATGTTGTCGACCGTGGAGGTGCCCTCTTCTTCGGCCTCGCTCTCGTAATCGGTAGGCACACCCGGGAGTGCGAGGCCCTTGAGCTCTTCTCCAATGGCATCAACCAAGTGAGCCTCGTGCAAAAGGCCATATTGCAGCAGTCGAAGTTTGCAAGAGTATCGATTGATTTCGCGATGGCGCATGCGGAAACCTTTGCAGTAGACGCATTGCGATCTCAGAAGACGGAGAACCTGGTCGAGAAATACAGGGTGATATACCGGCACGGGGAGCTCGATGTGGCCGGCGTGGCCCGGGCATGAAGACTGATTCAAGTTACAGGTTGCACAGCTGTGAAGAGACGTGTAAGTCAATTGAGCAAAGGAAAAGGGATAATCTGGGCATTTCATACAGGGCATCGCCCCATGACCCAAGAGCAGGATCATAGAGACCACCAGGAACGGGGTTCAGAAGATTGTCGAATGTGCTGTCGTTCTCAATGCGCTTGACCGAGATTGCTCTGATTTCTTCCTCGGTGAGGAATGTGAACTCGACCGTCTCAACGGACGACGAAATGGGTTGAGAGATGTTCATATTGCCGTTGAGGCGTCAGGTAATAGCCTGGCACCAATCTGAGTCGGAACGGCAGAAGGAGTGGTGTCCGAAGCAAATTTTCCATACAGCTTCCGCTTCAAAGAGGCACTCGCTCGATCGCAAATTCAATACGACCGGGGCGGATGGTCCAGAGCAGCAATCGTCGGTGGGAGACCGAGGGGAACTTTTTTTTTTTGGCGGTGGTGGTCGGCAGAACGAAGACCCGCCTTATCTGGTGGGTCCTGCACTTTTTTTTTGTCTGCCACTGTGCTATCGGCGCAAGGCACCAAGGCATTCCCAGACGAAGAGACGGGACCTTCCAGGTTGCGATCAAGCTAAGGTACCTTACCTTGCACAGTGTTCACTCCCCTGTCTGCGTGCTGCTTTATTAGGTACCTAGCCTCTGTGCCTGTGTTTACCTCACGACGGGCACTACGAACGTTTACGTAGCCACCCACTTGACCAGAGCCTACAACCAACAGCCACCTTGCCTGTTCGAGCCCATAATAGGGACGTTTCCCTTCAGCTCTCAAGAGACATTTCCTATTCCTCAACCACAAGTGAGCCCCATCAACCGTGCAACGGGGCCACCACCGAATCCTCTTTACGGACCTCTACCGCCCATGGTTGTTGCTTTGGGGTCTCTGCGAATGATTTACCCTTCCGACTGCGATACACAACCAGCGAACCCCGCGAAGACGATCGGCCCAGCGAGAGAGCGTCCAGGCTTAGACATCCTCCCGACGAAGCACCTGTACCTTCGGAAAGACGTGCATTCCACAATTTGGCTCCTATCCTCAGTCGTGTAGAAAGGTGGCAGCATATTAGCCTCGTCGCAATGGATCGACAATCAGACTCGGCAGGCCTTGGGCCTCGTCATGACCCCAACTCCCGGGTTTCGAAACCTGAATCGGCTGCCGATAAGATGGCCGCGCTCAAAGCAAGAGTCGCCGCGGCAGTCGGCGTCTCCAAGGCTAAAGGAGGCCTTAACGTCGGACTACATCCAGTCCTCGAGAGTCTCGGCCAGACAAAGGCGCCAGCTAGACCTAACGATGGAAAGTCATCCGGCAGTCGACCGCACTCTGACTCAAAGTTCTCGACTGGATTCAAAGCCCCAGATGCTGTCGGGCGAGGCCGCGATGCGCCGCTGGCCAACCCGTATTTCAACGACCAGCAGGCAGCACAGCCCGCAGGTGGAAGACAACGTCAGGCTCGGTCGCTGAACTTCCATGCCAAGGGCAAGTTCATCCAGCAAGCCGCGGCGCTGCGGCGACAAGCTGCTCTCGAGGAGATGAAGAAGAGAATCGCGGCTCAAACGAGGAAAGCTGGCATCGAAGATGAATTGGAGATGGAGAAGAACCTTGTTGTCGACCCTCCTCCAGACATAGAATGGTTCGACGGTGGATTGGTCGACGGGCCCTCTTACGACTGTATCGACGACGAATCCAAACTCAAGATCAAAGAAGACACCATCATCACGGAATATGTACAGCACCCCGTCGCGCTGGAACCGCCGCAGGAGAAGAATACGCCAGCCCTGAAGCCGATGTACTTGACGCCGAAAGAAATGGCCAAGACTAGGAGGCAGAGGAGGATGGCCGAACTCAAGGAGCAGCAAGCAAAGATCAGACTTGGGCTAGTGCCAGCTCCACCCCCCAAAGTCAAGAAGAGCAACATGATGCGTGTTTACGCAGACTCTGCAGTGAAGGATCCAACGGCTGTGGAAAACCTTGTCAACAGGCAGATCGCTGAGCGCCAGCAGAATCACTTGGAGGCCAATGAAGAACGGAAGCTCACAAAGGAAGAGAAGCACATCAAACTTGCTACGAACCAAGAAAAAGATGCTGCAAAGGGTATCCATATCTTGGTGTTCAAGATTGGCAGTCTCGCCAACGGCCGGAATAGATTCAGGATCCAAAAGAACGCCGAACAGCATGCTCTCACGGGGATTTGCATCATGCACCCAAGGATGAATCTTGTCATCGTTGAGGGCGGCGAGCACAGTATACGCAAGTACAAGAAGCTCATGCTCGAGCGGATTGACTGGACTGAAAATGCACATTCGCAAGAAGGGAAGTCTCAACAACAGGTTCGCGAATGGCTGGTGGCAGAAAATGAGAGCGGCAATTTGAAAGACATGTCCCACAATGAGTGTAAGCTAGTGTTTGAAGGCGAAGAGAAGGCGAGGGCATACCGCAAGTGGGGAAGCAAGGTCTGCGAATCTGATGCCGAGGCCAGGGACGCGTTGGCCCGAGCCAAGATGGACAACTTTTGGGCCGTTGCGAAAAACATGTAAATTAGAGAATCTCGCCAGTAGTCAATGAGAGATCGTCTCAGACGAATAGAATACCAATCAGACTTGAGTTTCTCCGTGTTGGACTTGTAGCTCATGGCGGACAGTCAATGCGTTCTGGCTCAATTTCGCTCGTCGTTGATGTGGCTGTGATATTACTTGTGAATACCCAAACGATCAACTGCACTCCAAGTCTTGCCATGGACAAACAGTTTGGGTCGTACCTATCGAGAATTTGTTCCATATTATGTGATCCTTGAGGCTCATTCTTCTCACCCACCTTTTTTTGCGAGCTGTACCTTGCTCCATCAATTTTGAACGCCTCTCATATCACTGCGAAAGTAAGCTGTCGCCTGTAGATATGACTCTGATGTGGTACGTGCCGCCCAAGTCAGCTCGGCCAGCCCCGATGGACGGAGACAGTCTGGCCGTGGTCTGCCGGGAACGCAACGAACGGCATTGTCAGCCCGCAGCTCTGGATCAGCGAGAGCAGCCTGCCTCTGGTTAAGGCGCGATCGGACCTGGGAAAGAAGAAGGTCCTGCAAGTCCAATGGCTATCTAAGCGGTTCGATTTCCTTGTAATCTACGTTGTACACCGCTTCTCCCCCCTCCCCTTTCCGTCCCCGCGACATCTCCGATAAGCAGCTTCGACAAAGGTGGCAGAGGCGGGACAGCAATCAAGATATCTATATATGCTCGATCTTTCGGACAACAATGATAAGGGGTGCTTGAGTATGCAAAAACACATGTACAATGACTGAATCAGGACAGGATACATTTATAGAAATATCACCAGCATACATCCTATTGTTAGTCAATATTGTCCACCTCTAAAAACAACATCTTGCCTTTGAGAAACACAAGCATCATAATAATGAAGCTTTCGTTCACTGCCGCAGGGCGAACGCGCCTGCCGTTCAGGCATCCAGTTGGTACGCGTCGCGCCTTTGAGATGTCTTATCGCCAGTCTAGCGGGCCACTCTAACCGCGTTATGGCGGGGCATGCACGGCAAAGAGCGCGAGCTGTGGTCTACGATGGCGGTGTGGCTGGTTGACGCCGCAGCTTCACGTTCGCATTAGGGGCGCAAGAGAACGTAGTTCGTAATGTGTTTGCCATTGCATGCAGTCATCCTTTACTGCTTGTTTAATGTACAACCCTTGCGTTATTCTGAAGAACGCATCGTTAAACGCCAGATTACCCCCAAAACCAAGACGGTCCCTTCGTCAAGCATTCCCAAACGCGCGAGTCATGAGCCACCCATGTGAAAAGAGAAAATCAAAAGACAGTCGCTTAGTTGCGCTCACCGCGAAGGCGGCGGGCGAGCTGGATGTCCTTGGACTGAATGGTGACACGCTTGGCGTGGATGGCGCACAGGTTGGTGTCCTCGAAGAGAGAGACGAGGTAAGACTCGACGGACTCCTGAAGGGCGCCGATGGCGGAGGACTGGAAGCGGAGATCAGACTTGAAGTCCTGGGCGATCTCACGAACCTGGGAGAGAAGTGTTAGCCGATGCGATTGAGGTGACGCGCTGTGGTTCTCAACTTACCAGACGCTGGAAGGGGAGCTTGCGGATCAGAAGCTCGGTGGACTTCTGGTAGCGACGGATCTCACGAAGAGCGACGGTACCAGGCTTGTAGCGGTGAGGCTTCTTGACACCTCCGGTGGAGGGGGCGCTCTTGCGGGCGGCCTTGGAGGCGAGCTGCTTGCGAGGAGCCTTGCCACCAGTGGACTTACGGGCGGCTGTGAAAAGTCAAGTCAGTACAAAGGGTAGACTGAAGATGTCGCAAAGGAAATGCGACTTACTCTGCTTGGTGCGGGCCATTGCTGCTGTTGTGTGATGATGGACTTGATGGATTTGTTTGTTGGTGATGATGTACCCGTTGGTTGTTGTGGATGTGTTGTGAGTGGATGTAGAAGAGAAGGATGAGGAGTGGGCGACGGGTGGAGGGGAATAAATAGGTAGGGAGACGGAACGCGTGCAGAGGGGAGTGATTGTGCGCCAAAAGGAAAGTGGCCTGTGCGCACCTTCCTGGTTATGGTCGGGTGGAGGGGAAGTGCCAGGTGTGAGCGTGGCAGGCGTGGGTTCTTTTTTGGAAAAATGCCGTTTTAGCAGGCGCGATTGCTTTGCAAGGCAGGCGCATTTAGGCGGGTTTTTTGCGCTTTGTTGTCAAAACGGATAGTTGACTCATTTTTGATTGGCTGGAAATCTTGCATCAAGTCTGACGCCACCCCATCTTTTTTCTCTCAAACACCCGGCAGGGGAGAGTACGTACCCAGCTTCTAATGCCTCCGGAGACCCACTGTGGTCATAGGCAAGGCACTGAAAACAGGTCCTGCATATGCGGGATACCTTACCGAGTACCTTAAGGCACCTTTAGGCTATGCCCATCCAAGATTCAGCCCAGCGTTCCCCGTCTGCGGAAATTTCCATCTAAATGCGGGATGGGCAAAAGCTACGTAAAGCACCTCCAGTGCTCGACCGCTTTACGCGTTAGGACTTGGGAAGCAGAGCGCGTGGAGGCGTCAGCATTAAGACCAGTTGATACTAAGAGTGGTATCATTTATTCATATGTTCCATCAATGAATATCAAAGGCTGTTTGTCGTAGTAGGCAAGAACAATTAACAAAGGTTTTCCGAGATACATCCATGTATTTTACCTACCCGCCCGGCGTTGACATGAAAGGCCATGAGCCTACCCAAGTGATCTCTGCCCGGAACACGCCCATCTCCCAGGCTTTTCGCGTGCGGTCTACAGAGTATCAGGCGTGACGCGATCTCTGCGCGGCCGCGGCATCGTGAATACCTACGCGACTGATGTGGAGGTTCAGTGAGACGGTTTCCCGGTCTCCTGCTCATTCTGATGTACGAATACCTACCAAAATTGGAGCCTGGGGATGGGTAAATGGGGCAGTGACACAGTGGGTGCAGCGACACCTCGGCTTGGATTGAAGACGGCACTGAATTTAACTAGGGCATGTTGAACTACTTAGATGACTCAAGCGCGCGACGAATGAGAGAGCGCCCGTCATCACGTCACCGGCCGGTCAGTCAAGAGACTCGAGTCAAAACACGCTTTCGAGGCTTATAGATGTCGGCTGATGAGTAAAACGATTACCGATGCAGTCAGTAACTTCAGTAGTGTTAGCATCGAACTTGAAAGCAGTGGTTGCCTGCCACGTCGGTAACTGCCAGTGAGATGATCGGTTCCTTGCGCTCAGGTGGAACAGTCGGAGGGGTCTGTACTTTGCAGATGGAACCTAAGCCGGAAACACGGTGCTGATGGCACGCGGCGCGCCTGAGGTCTGGCACGGTAAACTTCAAGGCAAGGTGGCAATGAACGGTGGGAGGAGGAGGAGGAAGGGAGCAGGGACAGACGAGGGACGCCTTCTGGTTGGCTGCATTTAATCGTACCCATCCATCTGCTGCTCCAATTGGGAATCAGCTGAGATTGATGAGGTACCGGGAAAGCCAGTGTGGCCTGTGCGGTTGTGCCTTCCTGGCGTTGTTTTTTTATTTTTCACCTCGCGTCGCGACAGGGTGTGATCCAGCGTGATGGACGTACCCGCTTTTCTCTGGCTGATCCCGAATCAGACTTGGCCCACGGACATTTGATATAAATGCCCGCCCCCCTCTTCGCGACTACAATCGTGTTTCCTCTTACTATTCAGCCCCACGTTATCTCTGCCAAAACAATCTTACACGCCATTCTCTCGGAAGAGCCTCATCACTCCTACCTTAAAGCACTTCAATTTTATCACAATCCACAATGACTGGACGTAAGTGCCGATCTCGCATACTTCCTCCATCTTTCCCGGTATACTAACTTGAGGTGACCAGGCGGCAAGGGCGGAAAGGGTCTCGGCAAGGGCGGTGCCAAGCGTCACCGCAAGATTTTGCGTGACAACATTCAGGGTATCACCAAGCCTGCTATCCGTCGTCTCGCTCGTCGTGGTGGTGTCAAGCGTATTTCTGCCAGTAGGTTCCAACCCCCGCTCGCCTCGGCTTGCAAGAGACTAACACGTCGTTCCTTCAGTGATCTACGAGGAGACTCGTGGTGTCCTTAAGTCCTTCCTCGAGGGTGTCATTCGTGATGCCGTCACCTACACTGAGCACGCCAAGCGCAAGACTGTCACTTCTCTTGATGTTGTCTACGCGTTGAAGCGCCAAGGTCGCACCCTGTACGGTTTCGGTGGTTAAGCGTCGTATTTCTGCATGCCTGTTACGAATCTTTCTTGGGCCATAACGCGATCCAACCCACGACGCGGTGGCCCATGCGGACTTTGGGAGTGGAGTGTTTTGTCACGAATGATCATGGGTTTGGCTGGTTTTGGGTGTTCTACTGTACCATACGGGAAATGGGGTTCTATACGGATGGCTTGGTTGGCTTGAGACATAATCCCTCGCCGAGGCACGTTTTGATCAATTTTTCTCAGTTCCCTTTTGCATTGGCGCGGCTGGATGCTGCGTGTCGCGTCTTTGGCTTGTGACTGTAATTGTTGACTCTCCGCCGTGCATGCTGTTTGCCCTAGTCTTTCTGCTACCGTCGCGCCGCGTCCCGTGCGGGTGTCGACTGACAGCGCTGGTTCTCGATGCATGTTGGCCTTATATACGTCTGTCCAGGCTGCCGTTGAACGTGCGTTGGCGCCAGGCTGCTGACCCTCGATGTTCTTATTTAAGTGGGCTATGGTGTGGGGATTTTACACATACCAAATTCAAGTCATTCAGTGATGAACAAGTCAACAATACGATCCACATAGAGCATCGTACAACTTGCTGTCCCGCTGTCCGTATTTCCCATTGTGTGTGCAGGATGATGTCTCTTCTTAGTAATTTTGGCCCTCTTGTCTTGAAAGGTTTCTTACCTCAATGGGTACGCACTTTGCCATTAACTGATGTGATTGAGTTCGTCTATCTGAATTCTTAACAATATCGAATATGATCTCATGCTTCCAGTGCCTATTTTATTCTCATGGGGTCTTCTCCTTTGTGGTCAGTTGACCATCTTGATCGTCCTGGGGCCTGTGGCCCATAAGTCCCCGATGAAGCCTGATGCGTCATTCTAGGGCTGGCAGGGCTCTTGTCATCCGAACCTACACTTTGGGCCGCCTCTCCGTTAAGGGGTTGATCCATCAAGGGGGACTCTCGTGCTTTGTGTCTACTTGACTTCAGATAAGTCGCGGTGAGGACATGTGTTGTGGATCAAGATGCTATTCCTTGGACGGTCCAAAAGTATGGGCGACTTCAACATGTATTACAAAACATGTCAAAAATCATTTATTCAGCAACATCCTGTCGATTAAATCAATTCTGGCACCAAGAGACTACCAGAGGCGTACTTTACTCTGCATAAGTTGAAAATTTCAATTACCACACGAATCAACATCCCACGACCCAAGCGGTTGCATGCAGTACACGCTGGCCCAAGGAGAAGCGGACAGAAACGCAACCCCGGCGTCTCGCAAAGAACCCAGTACCAGCTGAGATGGAGGGGCTGGAGAGAAGGCGAGTCTCAAGCGCGTATGGTCCGGTATATCGACCTACAAAGTTGGTCAAAAAGAGTAACAGCAACTGGGCCCAGTAGCAAGATTCGTCACCTAATCGCGCCGCAGGCCCGAAGTCCCCAATTGAGCAGGAGCGAACAACAAGAGGGAGAACAACCTGCCTCGACTGTCTCTTAGCACAAGAGAACAATGTTGTCTCGGCCTCGCGCTTGTCCCATGGCTAGTAGCACGCACCGCGGCATAATGCAAAGTCCACGACCAGCATACCTCGATGCCAACCTAGCACAAGACCCGGAACATGAAACGCATGGCCATGCTTAGCTACTTGGTATATTGCGTAACCTTACTAGTAAATGCAGCTGGAAATGCGCGGAAGATTCGTGCGTGATTCACAGGATCGGAACACGGGCGTCGTTTTTGCTGAACCGCCGACATGCCTTACGGCACAACCCAATGATCATTTCACGGTAGCTCGAAGCCCCGAGCCTGCATAGAGATCCATCACAAGAGAGACAAACATGGCCCGTTAATATGGCCTATAGGCCGAATGAATGCATCGGAAAGCGCGAGCTAGCAACTTTGTGCCGACTACACCAGCACAAGCCCTAGACACTGGGGTTTAGACCCGGAAAATCGACAGGCGCATATAAGATCCCACAGCACGGCGTACCATATGCAACGAGTAGCTGAGGGAGACATCATTCTACTGCAAAGTCAGTAGATAACCAGTCTACTGTGCCGAAGTAACACGGCGAACAACACATTGCCGGAACATTTTGCATAAGCTTCTCCACCCATGTCCTCGACTTGACACAGAGATCGAACGCAAGCCCAATCATTAGTATAAGGTGAGATGTAATGGTACTCTGTTCCACCAGGTAGCTTGAACGGGGGGCATGAATGATGGCCGGCCATATTGAATACCGCCTTTCCAAGACTTTGTCCGACTTCAACCTCGATTGCACACTAGATGGGCGTTCTCTGACGGATAAGCGTCATATAGGAACAGAGCACTACAGAATCAGGTTTGAGATCAGGTAATTATCGTGTATACCTCATCAGTGTTGTTCGATGCCCCGACGGGGCCTAGATAGCTTGTGGCCTTCCCACGTCGCACCTATGGATTATCCACGTGGTCCGGCTAGACCACCAACTTGACGGCTTATTCCCCTACCAGCTGTGACTTGCCCCATTTATATCTTATATACTCGCCACGGATGGGTCCAGAGCCTCCTAGATACCATATTTCCCAATAACAAACAGCCACTCAAAGTGCCCAATAGCACATCACTGTATTGTAGGATATATAGTCAGATGATATGCTGAGCCTTGGATGTCTAATCCCGACTGACCCGGACAGAGTGAATATTGTTGAGCAAGACAATATAGGAATCGCGGAGAGCCGTCTGAGAATGGTGTGTCCAAGTCACGTCGATGTACTTGAGACGTTGGCACTTGAATGGAACATAGACGATACCTGGCAGAGTGGGTGATGATACCACTTACCGCTCAACACATATATAACGACGTCCCCTCTTCGTCGCCCCAGTACTCAGCATTGCGTTGGTATTATGGAGCTCCTCGAGGTATCCCAGCTAGAGAGTAAACAAAAGGAGCCGGCTGGGCCGAGCAGCAGCAATAATGGCAGCGAAAGTAGACGTAGGTAGTGACTTGGGGTTCGTTAAGCAGCGGACTCATTTGTTTTCCACTTTGCCGGACGAACCTCCCACGGCAGGTGGAACACAGTCGTCAGCAAACTGGAAGTCTTCTACAACCGGGTCGGCACAACACAGGGACAAAATCGGGGGCATCGTGGCACCTCGTCATTCGTACTCGGCATTTCCCAATTAGGCCACTTTCACTGTCGACTTTACTCCCGGATAAGGCCCCGATATAATCTTTTGATCCCCCTTTCACCGAAGCGAAGTTTTAGAATGGCTGCCCGTGACTGCCTAAGCTTGAGGCAGGGAAAGATGAGTCACGAGCGTGCGTGGCAGCAGCCCAAGAGAGAGGTCGTCACGCGTATGCGTGGCAAGAACCGAGGTGTACAAGTTTGACGACCCAAGCTGCCATTCAGCCACTCTTACAGACAACATCTGGTTTGCCGGGAGTAAGAACCGAGAGGGACGACGCCACTGGAGACAGTTCAGCTCATCACGAGACCGAGGCTCGGACCTAGCCAATGTTCAGGAACCCTGGCAATGTAGAGGAGGAAGCCAACAACCACGACGATAGTATTGGTGAAGCCAGGCGAGTGAGTCAGTGTCAGAACTCATCTGGTTGGCTAAGTACAGACCAGTGGGCATATGCCAGGTCATTTCGAGGACACTTGTGTGGCTAAAGATGGTGCAAGCGGGAGACGGAAGCCAAGCCACAAGCTCAACTTATTCCTGCTCAGTGCGAGAGGGGAAGGCAGCCCGTGATATGGAACTAGGGATTCGGGGGTCGGGGAGAAGGTGGTATCCGAGAAGCCGGAATGGGTTCGATGGCGATAAATGTAAGTTGGCTATTGAGGATGGGCGATGTTGTTAAAAGTGAGCTAAGTGGCAGGGTTGGACAGTCATCACCAGTGGACTGTGGAGGCCAGGTTAACCCGACATAGCAAAACTAGCCTGAAGGTGGACAGATTGCTGGCCAGGTAGGTCATCTGGAAGGTAATGAATGTGTGGACATCACTTCGGATGGTGCCGGCCGCGCAAGATGGAAAAGTTGAGAAGCAGCGGAAAGCAAGACGCAAAAGTCGATGGGCCCGGTTAAATGCCGGTTGACGTGTTGCAGATCCTCTAAGCCCTCCCGCGGACAATCAGGGTCCCCCTTGACCGTTGGGGGGAATACTAGCGCAGCGCCGCGAGCGCACAAGCCGAGGAGAGGTGAGCCCTGAGTGCTGTCACTGGCGGTCGGAAGCCATGGAATCCACTAAATTTAGAATTCCGACAGGACCCTGAGTCAACTTCTCCACGGAACGGAACCCGGCCGCCTGGGCCAAGGAATGGATCTGCGTCGCCCACGGAGAGATCTTGCACTCTGGGCGGCAGTCGATCCAACTGTTGTCTTTCTTTTCGCCACCTGCCCTGTTTTGCGCATGCCTGTATGCCTATGTATGCACGCTGGACCTGATTTTTCCCTTTGCCTGCTTGCCGGCCCCCCCTCCCCCCCGGTCTAGGGTACAGCGCCGTCACGCTAAACTTGATCTCTGGGCTTGGGCACTCACCTCTCAAGTTCTTAGACGTATCCGTAGTCAGGACATCTAGATGTCAATACTTCCTTAATGTAGGTACAGCACAGCCATATTTCGTGGTACATACAGCCGGGCATTACTCAGTGGAGTAGTGTGCAGTCGGGATGGATCCTGGACTCTGCTATCTGCGTTTCGCACGTTTACTTTTTGTTCTATGTAAAGTGAAGTTGGTCTACCCGAGTTCTCGGCCTGGTCCAGTGGGAGTTACACAGCAGCGGATATGCCGGACTGCGCCGTCGCTCACGATGCACAGCATTAGGGCAAAAAAGATGGCCATCGAGTAGCGGCGTTTCGATAAGGTAGTCATGACCAAGCATGGGGCTTTACCGGAGCCGGAGGCAAGCTACGGTCTGCACTTGGGTGCCGCAAGGAAGTGCGGAAACAGAAGTTGGATTCCTCATCGTATTCGTGAATAGTGGTCCTGATGTTCCGCACGATCTAGGAGGGTGGGAGGCCCCGAGATGGCAGCTGGAAGCTATGCTACGTGCCGGAGCAACCGATGCGTGCAGCGTTGGGTCGACGGGTGCGGAGTACCTACGCAGTACGGACCTCATTGAGACCCACTAGAGGTTCATTGGTAAGCATGGCCATGCTCTCAACGTCTGAGGTCTGAGGTAGGTGTGGGTGAATACGGAGTTTACAGACGCCCTCGGATGGTGGGGGCGGCCGTTCCGAAACTGTCATCCAGCCGTGGTCATGGAAGTCTGTGTAAGGTAAATTGCACAGCGCTGTGGCTTAACGCCGATCACGGTATCGGCTTCAGCCACACTCGTGGGGATCCGCATTACTGATTGGTCAGCTTTATAGTGCCACTTCACCTACCCCATAGCGTTCCAAGCATTTGACAAGTTGATGGCCAACACACAATGGCCAATTTCTGCGTTTTAGCAACATAGAAGGGAACAAGAGTCAAAGCTATGAATCTTAAGGTACCTCAACTTATTCGTCTCCTATGGGCTGGTTAGAGGCGGGCGGGTAAACGAGGGCTGAATATCCCTGAATGACAGAGAAAACCTTGGACATGGAGAAGCCGAAGACTGGGCCGGACCACGCACTTGGCTGCATGCAAGAGAAAAGATCGAGAATTTTTCTCTTCCCGCATTCTCCTGCAAGCCTGCACGGGCCCCTCTGCTTTTCGCTGGACATGCACCACCTTACACAACACTGGCCCGACAGCCAGCTTGCCAGCCTATCACGTCTCTCTCACATTCTCACACCACTCGGCATCGGCAACATCGCTTTTCGGGCATCGCGACATCGCTGTCAATCCCTGCACCAGTCAAGTTTTCTCTCTCATTGTTACTCGTTTCCCGAAGGAATTGATTTGCTCCAAACTTCTGAATCATTTAGCTGTGTATGCAGACTTGAATTTCGGCTGCGGATAAGTCTCAAAGATGCTAAGGTGACGTGAACCTGACGGACTTAGTTCGGTGTACTACGTAGTCCATGCACACCCGCCCGGCGAAGGTAAGCTTTAATCAGCTTTGCGGATGAGTCAGCCGGATCTTGTTCTTGAGAACACAGAATAGAAGAAAATTCAGAAGTGATCAATCAGCCACTTTGCTATGCTTGCTCGTCTCATGCTCAAGATGATGGGCCCGGGCTATGCAGTGACGGACGCGCACGCATCTAAACAAAGCACAGCAGAGAGGAGTCGAGTTCCTTCTCTGATGATGCCCCTAAGTTCAGCTCCTACAACCTGATGGAGCCCCATGAATATACCCCCCAGCGCTACAGGGAGTGCTAGTTCTCGAGGTTGGCTTGCTGGTACGAATAAGCATGTATGCGACTACCCTGACAGACCGCATGCCTCGCGATGTGCAACGTAAATCTCTTAGTTATGCTTAAGCTTTCGGGCACTCACGCACAGGACCGTATTCGTGTATTTGAGACCCCCGAGAGTTCCAACGGCTGGACCGGCCGACGGATGGGTTGAGCCCACCTCACGGCCGACGGAACGGGGGTCGAGACCGCTCTAGGTCTTCATGGATCCGGGTGGGGCACTCTTGGTACGGCGGCGCTGAACATGATGGTAGCTGCAATGCACGCAACCTGGCAGTTCACAGCGATGAAGATCATGTGAACCTAAGGAAGTTTGATACGAGGGAAATACGATGAATCCCGGGATACAACGCTCAGCTGACAACGCAAAAAGCAAAAGTCCATAGCAGCATATTATGAGTCGCGATGAGAAGGGTCTCGTCCGAGCCAAATCCTTGGCAGCTAGGTAATCAAAGTCCATAACACCTAGAGCTGGCGCGGCAGCGGCTGCGGCTGCGGCTGCCGAGAGGAGTCATTCAGCAAACTCATCTGTCAGCTGGCATTGTCAGCGTGACTGATTCGTGGCATTCACAGCCCCGTTTCTCTGATGCTGCGCGCGGGGAGCAAGGACTCGGTTCAAAGCCCCGGTTCAAACTTGACAATGTGAGTTTATTACTACATTCCCTGGCAGCTTGGCACTCTGAGTGAGAAGTGCCGACAGTGTCATAGTGGTGGTTATCCGAGGAAACCCGCTCGGTCGGGACCCGACATGCAGGCGAGCAAGCCACATTGAAGATCGGCATGTGTGGCTGGAACATGCCTCGGCATCCATCCACTAGAATCGTCTAAGGGGACCACCGGCCATGGGTGGCCTGTCCTTCTCATGGTTAAGCCACATCACTGAGACGAAAGCACGAATCACAAGTTTAGAGCAAACACACCCAACCTATCACTGTGTAACTTACCAACGAGCGTCGGCTACCAAGTGCTATATCGTGCCAAATCCGGCTATAATCCGAGGACGCGAAGGTGTACAGTATAGGGAGGTATATAGTGGGCCGGAATGATGACCGAAAGTGGTCGTCAAGAATACATGGCAGCGAGCACTGCCCAGCCACATCTCAGCTTGCAGGTTGCGGCGTGCTGCATGCCAACATGCCATCACACCATTATAACCATGTCGAATGCCTGATACCTTGGAGCGTTACGAATACCAGAAGGCCGATGGCAGATGACCATGCTGCCCAAAGTGGTGGTGGACAGACAGTGTTTCTAGCAGTGCTGGCGCATTCGAGCCGTATTGTGATATGTGTTGCGAGGAAATAAACCACCTGAACAAAAGCTATGCGAACTTGCAGCGAAGCATACCTTATTCGTAGCGTCGTAAAGTACCTAAAGTAAATTGGTTGGATGATGGAAGAAAATTGTGCACGCACAGCAAGATCCTGCCTGTTGTTGCTGTATGACGTTGGCTGTAAACTCTAAGGGGTTCTCGGACTTAGGCACTGGTAGTCAAACCTCAGTTCAATGGGGAGGCCTAGGGTATCGGTTAGGTAAGGTTTGGACATGCTTAGTTCAGCCAGAACCGATATGCGCCATGCGCAAGGTTACCTACATAGAGGGAGCCAGCCACCAGCCACCAGCCACACGATACCTCGACCGTTGGATAGTGCCGTACAGAGATCAAGGGTGACATCATCCGCGAGATAGGCAGGTACGACGAGGGACAAGTGGTAGCTTCTGGGCATGAAACGTTACGATCATTTGTCATCAACAGAGGATTTTTTAGTCAACAAGCCGATCAGAAAGATGTCCCATATGGTTGCACATTTTCAACAATACAATGCAGTGTAGACCAAAATACCATTATGGTGTCCGTACCTTATTTGCTTATCTCCCCAGATTTCTCATAGGGCACTGCCGCACTGGAGTGCGCTGGAAGTGCACGAATGGGAGAAGGCGACAAGGGAGGGGACCGATCGAGCATTCGTTCTAGGTATAGAATCTCGGCTTCGTTTATCGATGGCGTGTACCTGCAGACGACAACCACGAGGCCGATGCCAGAGAGGAGGTGCACTGCATAATTAGAAAGCGCCAGACCCTGCGGATAAGTGAATTGACACATTGACACATTACGTGATTGGGTGGCTTCTCTCGGCTTGAACAAGACGGACAGTTGAGCGCTGAACCGTCGGTGTGGCAGTGTGGCTGAGCACAATGCCTTCGGCCAATGAAAACAGTGCACCTGTAAGCATCTTACATACAAGCGGTCTCGCCTTTTTTGGGTGGGGGGGGGGGGCCGGGTGCTCTCTTGTCTCGCGGCCTCGCCTCGCGGGGTTCTCCCCTATGGACCGCGGGGCACGAGCGACACCCTCCCTCCGTCCTCCGAGGCTTCGCCGAAGACAAATTCCAAAGAACCTTTTTTTTTTTTTTTTTTTTTTCCCCCCTTCTTCCCCCTCATCCTTCCTTTCGGGTGCTTGCATCATTGCATTTTTGGAAAACCGGCACGGACTGAGGTCATGGCATTTTCGCACGAACCCTTGTTCCCTGTCTGCCCGCGTCCACCAAACACTCCATGAACATCCATGATCCAGCCCGACAGGACCCTTCAAAACATGCAGCCTTCGTGGGGCCACGGCATGGTAGAAGCGACCGGTGCAGCGAGCATGGAAGCGATCTTCGTACCCCCTCACTCTTCCCTGGACCGGCCCACCCATCATTGGCCATCGGCGTTTGCCCGCCAGGCTGGGCTGGCACGGCCGGAAACTACCTTACGTAGTGAAGGGACTGCGGTACGGATACTCCTGTGGGTTCTTGGATGACATTCATCGCTGGCAGGCACGCAGACCAAAACCTCGGATAATGGTCATTGACGTGTGTGTAGAGGTTTAGGTAATCGCGACCAGGTAAGGACATGTCTAGGTGCTTACAAGATATGAATGGTACTAGGTAAGGTATCTACTCCGTCCGGATATGCATACATACTTGGGAAAGGAGCTTGGAACTGGGGATTTTTACCTCTATTCTCCCCACCTTCTGTCGGCCATTTTGAAGGAGGAGTCGGCCGCTGACGATCAATCGCCGGTGAGAGATAAAGGCTGCAAGCACGGTGACGGATGGCCCGTGTTGGTCCTGGAATAACATGCATCCATGTGCCATCATCGAGGGACTCTGGGATGTGTATGGAAAAATGTAGCGTGGTAAAGGTGTGCGTACCTATGCAGTGTGTGCGTTCCAGCATGTCATCGGGTGGGCCCACCACCCCATCAATCCCTTCCACTCTCCTCATAGTGACACAGTAGGTTCTGTACCGCGGGAATCGACGACCAAATGTGGGAGGCACGGATAGTATACCTAGGCATGTATGTATTAGAGCCTGTGAGATGAGGTTGGTAAGCTACTCCGACACATTAGGTTCTCTCAATACCATACCCGCACAGGATAGGTACAGAGCACCTTGGGTGGTTAGACACCAGGTCTTACACTAGGTACCTTGCCATGGCGGCGAGCTTTGAGACCTCAGTGGTCCCAACCTTTCGCCCTACGTCACTCCACCAGCCCTCGACGGGATTATCGATGTCGTTCCGTCGCCGGAATGGAGTCCACCTACGTCTTGATCGCTGCTTCTCATGACCCTTTGAGTGCAACCACCCGCTCAGCGCAGCATCAAGCGCAAGCCTAGCCGAACACCCTGCCAAGTCTTGAGTGTCCTGTCTGCGAGCCTGCGAAGGGTGCTACCGGTATGGAACGAGAGCAAGACTCGGATTACTTCCGTGCTATCTCCCGCCTCGCATCTTCCCGCCCTTGTCCGTCTCGCTCAACCCACAGTGCGTGAGTGCCGCGACCAATGTGTGTTTTAGTACGGAGTATGCTCACTCATCAGTTGTTAATGTAAGTTGAGGGTCCAAGCTGTCGAAGTCAATTGTCGCCGGTGCTGCGGACAATGTGTACTTGTTGGGTGAACGACAATGATCTCTGAACCCAAGAAACTTCCAGAGGCTTCGAGCAAGCCCTTCCGTCGTCACTTCCATTGCACCGCCGTACCTACCTTACGCTGCCTCACGTTGTAGGCATTGCAAATTGCCTTAGTGGTCTATTGCACACACCCGCTTTCCGCGTACGTACCACACTGGGCCATGGCCGTTCTCGATCTCTCTTTCTGTCATGTGACTCAATTTCCATCCGCGTCAGCTGTTTAGTTGTCCGATGTTGAGGACTCACTGTTCCGTCTGCCTGCGGCCATTTTAGCAACGCCCCGCTGGTTCTTTTTGCGTTAACTCCGGATGCTTAGTTTGTAGACCTCGGCGCACTTCCTTTGCTGCCTTCTACTACTCCGTGCGTTGCTCACATGATGTGGATCGTAAGGCCAAAGAAGGGAAATGTCACTCAGTAAGTACGATTGTCGACCTGAGGAAACGGAATACGAATATACGCCTTACGTGGATCCGAGAGCAGTACCAAGTGAGCCTTTCTCGCGCTTTTTGCTTACCTTGTGCGTGTCACATTGCATGTGCATTATTCAAGCAATTGCTTGCTCGCTGGGCTGCTTAACAGAGACAAAAACTCAAATCTCCCGGTTGGGCCGTTGTCGGTCTTCAGGGTTCCTCGGCCTTCCAGCAAATGGAATCGAGGAGGAAAAAATTCAAGGACTCATACCGCATGCTCTTGGTCGACTTGGTCATCATCCCACACACCTGAAAAATTTCTCCCAGTCTTTTCCCCCCCTTCCGGGCCCTCCCCTTCCTGCATCCAGACCTTAAGGTGTTCTCCCCGGTCCCGATCCCTAAACCCCCCTGTAACCCTGCTCTACTTACCACACTGATCCCATCCCCGGGACCGCCAGCACAACTTGTTTAAGCCTCGGGTCCTCCACCCGGTACCTCCGCTCTTCGTCCGCGTTGCGAGGTGCGGTACGTACTTACCCATAGCGCGCTACCTTACCGCACACCCTGGCCCTTCAATTCTAAGCCCCATAGCCCTCTGGGGTACGTACCTGACCAGCTACCTCATTGCAAGTCCCCTACGTAGTGCTGCCAACCCGCTGCCTCTCTTTAGTCTTTCCATCTTTATAAGTCATCGTCCCTCCATTGTTTGCCACTCACTTTACCTCTCCCACAACCACACCTACAAAACATCTAAACTTCTTAACTGCCACACCATGCTGTTGACCCGACCCACTGCTTCACAATCAATCCAGCAACATCAGCAACAGCAACAATTCCATCAACATCACTCCGACCTCTACCACCAGTATCAGACACAACCACAGCATTTTTACCCTCACTCGATCGATTTTGACGTCGAAGCCTCCTTTGACGACACTGCCCCCGGCCTCACCTCGTCGAGTATTTCCTCGTCTCCGCTCTCGACCCAATCTTTCCTCCCTTCACATTATTCTCTGGCAAGTAATTCAGCAAGCCTTGCAAGCTACGATACGTCCCATCTGGCCGTCCCAAGACGATCAGCGACAAACACTTCAGGTTTCGAAGACTCTGCTTTGAACTACGACCATCATCATAACCTCATGCAGTCAGACGCTTGGGTACTCGGGAATCAGTACGCTCCCAAGACTGTTGGTCGACTTCCTCATCAGCGGGAGTCATCTTTGTCTTCACTCGGTTCAGCCGGTCCCGCGTCACCCTTCAGCCACAGCACGTCGAATCCCCAAATCGCGGTTATAGACTCAACACCCGACGGTCTGTACGATATGCAGGCCCACGACGGTAATGCTTACTACCAGCTGACCAACAAGTCAATGGCGGTGTCTCACGACAACATGTACCCCAACTACAACGGACTGCAGAATATTTCGTCGGACATGGCTGGCTACGCCTCAGCCTTGAATGTTCAACGGCCACGATCTGACCGCGGGTTATTACCTGCGCCTGAACTCTCTATGGCTGGTAGCAGATCCCACCCAAATTCTGTGGCAAGCTCCATTGCCGGGGACTCGCCCGCAACACCATCACACCTTGAACAAGAAGATGACAGGCGGCGGAAAGCTGGTAAGAAATCTCCCACGCGAATTTCATTGAACACAGGCTTAACCAACATTTTCGACACAGTCTTCAGCAACATACCCAAGTTAGACCGCACAATGACAGACATCTACAATGATGAACTGTACAGCCCCAATTTCACCATTACCTCGGCAGCTCCGCCCCAAAACCAGATGGCTGTATCTCCAAGCAATGACGTGTTCGCGCAACGACTTAGCGCCGCAAACAACCAGCACCTGAGTGCGGCACAGTCGCCAGTCTCCAGTGTGTCACGCGATCGTTCGCCTTTCCGCCAGGGCTCACCATTGGCACCTATGCCCAGTCACGACTTTGGTGGAGGTGGTCAGGCCTCTCGTCTACGATTCAACTCGGCCCACCAAATCCGGGAACAGAAGAAGGCGGAGCAAGATGCACAAATCATGAGACAACAAATGACAGTAAAGTCGGAGCCGGAAACCCCAAAAACCATCTCCCCCAAGGACGCGATGCTTGAATTCCACGATGGCGATGCTGAACCATCATTTTCACTCTTTCCATCCCAGGAGACGGTGGACATTGAAGATATTGCAAAGGCAGTGGCTACGCAAGACCAGCAGGTCAACTTTGCCAGGTCTGCTATGCAGAATGGGGCAACTTTCCCTTATATGCCTGCTCAGCTTCAGACCGCTGTCCACATTCCACAGCAGTACCCGTTCATTGCTCATCCACGCCAATCTCATGAGCAGATTCCTCGGCTCAGCTCTGCCGAGTCAAGCACCGGGGGATCTGATGCTACTTCGATTTCAAATGCGACACCAATAGCCAAGCCTGCAGGTGCTGCTGCTGATGGTGGTACTTACACTTGCACCTACCACGGCTGCACGATGCGATTCGAAACCCCTGCTCTGCTGCAAAAGCACAAGCGCGAGGGGCATCGGCAGACTCAGGGTATCGGGGGGCCTAGAAGGCCTGAGGCAGTTGTCACGTCTCCCGATAGCATGCTCAACAGTCAAGCCGGACCTCACCGCTGCGATCGTATCAATCCCAGCACGGGCAAACCGTGCCACACAATCTTCTCACGGCCGTACGACTTGACTCGTCACGAGGATACCATTCACAATGCGCGGAAGCAAAAGGTGCGCTGTAATCTTTGCACCGAAGAGAAGACATTCAGTCGTGCCGATGCGCTCACACGACATTACCGAGTCTGTCATCCGGATGTTGAATTCCCAGGCAAGCACCGACGCCGGGGGCATAACGTCTGAATACGCTACCTACGTTTACTGGTAATACCACCCAGCTCGGATGGTGTCTGCTCCGCGACAGGCTTTACACTGGATTAGTCGGCTGAAGAATGCACCGGTCTCCGAGGAAGCTGATGGTCTACCCAACCATCGTCAATAGCGTGCACCATCCGAACATGAGGAGTGATTCAGGGACGCGGGGAGGTCAGGCGAATCAACAAGGCTGCGAATTCAGGGTCCTCGATGGTGCAGTAAGGGTCGTGCAACATGACATCACATAGTCCGTGCACAGCGACCCTGACGATCCACATGACCCGTAATGACATCACTTGCTGTTCGCAATCCCTACTAGGTTTTCATGGCCAGACGTCGTGCAACTTGCCCGACTCCACTCGACGACATCATCATGAGCCTTGGCATCATCATTCACCTCCGTCTGAGTCTATCAAATCGGGAATTGATGGGACCGAGCTGGGGAGGATGGATGATATGACGTTACACTACATGCGTCCCCACCACAGGCTTATCCTTTCCTTTCTATGCGATATGGACAGCCCCGAATCGAACGAAACCTGTGGTTGTTTATCCATATGATGCAATCTATGGTCGTTGACTACTGGTCGGACTGGACTTGTGCATTTTTTTTCCTCTTTGAGAAGTAGCGATGTTTATCACTTTTCATCATTTACTTGATTTCTGCGATGGTTTGGGGCTGGCGGATATTAGCGAATTTCCAACATTGCTCATTCTTCCACGAAGCGATTACGTATGAGATATTGTACACTATGGTACCATGGTCCAAATCGAGACCGCAAGGCTAGATAAAAAAAAGGGGTGGGAACTTGGAGGTTTCAAGGGCACGCAGGCGTCGCTAGTTTTTACGATATGGGATGAGGGGGAATGATGCATTATAGAAATATTAATATGTATAACACCATTTTCAACTTGATCCTGTGCCCTTTTTTAATCCTCACCAGTGAAAATTGGTGTCCTACCACGTATGGCATAAGTGGCCGACACCAATGGCTAAAAAAAGGACCACAGAAGGACATCGGGCTACACTCGCGACGACACGCAAATATACACTGATTACAAGATAAGGACATGATACTCTTTATTCCAATTCAAATATTTATTCCTTATTTCTATGGTGAAGTCCCAAAGTCTAGTCACCTACTCGGCAACTAGGTCTGTGTGGTCAATGCTAGGTCCTATAGCTCATTTCTCTACTCTAGTACTCATAACTAGACAGACGAAACACCAATGATATCTGGTATGCATGTTCAATGGTCGGCTCCTGCAGCATGCCCTAGCCATCTTACGCCACTTGCTCGCCCAAGACGGCTGCGCGAGCGGTCTGGTAGAGAGGGGTGATGTCCGTCCACTTCTGGAACTAAATTGAAATCAAAGTTAGCTGCCTATGTCACATTCCTCTACTTGGGTGTCTCGTGTCCACCGTCCACGAATATTCACTTACCTGATACCAGCCCTGGGCTGAGAGCACCTCGAGGCCAGGGATGGTCTCCCACCCGGCGTCCTCGGCCAATTGCATCAGTGGTGTATGGCGAGGCTGGTAGGCCATCTCAAGAAGGACGCGTTTTCTATTGACCGCCGTGTCTTGACGCAATACTGCCATGAGAGTTTCTCGGAGCGAGGGATCAACTGGCTTGTCGGCAGGGATCGTGCTGATCATAACGGTAGGCGAGGATGCGAGTGCAGGAACTTCGCTGGCATTCTTGAGGGCTTCGATGCGATAATCTGAGGGGAACGACGCCTTCAGGGTTTCCAGGTTGCCACTGTTGCGTGCTAGAGCGTAGATGGGCCCGAAGCCAAGTGCGTGCAATGCGAAGATGGCAGCTCTTGTTGTTCCGCCTGAGCCAATAACGATGGCAGAAGACTGACCATCTTCTACCGACTGGGACGAAACACCTGCCGACTGAAGAGAGTGAACCATACCTGACCAATCAGTGTTGTCACCGATGAGCTTAGCCGCGTCCTCGCCGGTTGATACTGGGACGATGGTGTTCACAGCGCCAATGATGCGAGCCGCCTCCGAGACTTCGTCAATTTCCTTCATAATGTCAAGCTTGAGCGGGATTGTAACGGATGCGCCGCCAAAGTCAGGAGCTCGGATCAAGTCGCGCACGTCGGCTGCATTAGCCGTTTCTTTGCGCAAGTAACGGTGAGGCAATCCGACCAGATCGAACAGAGTGTTGTGTAGAGCAGGTGACCTCGACGCTGCGATGGGACTACCGAAAAGATAGTACGTTTGCGGGTTGATGTCACCAAGCAACGCCAAAGCTTGCCGGATCTCAGCCGCGGACAATTGCCCCGGGGCTGCTTTGAATGGCAAACTGGGGTGGGAGACAGGGGTGAGGCAGCCGTTCAGGACACGGCTGAGCTTTCCAGCTTGTCCCATATTCAGAGCGATGATTGGGATTTTGTGCGAAGACAACATCTCCAACTTGAATTGGGCTAGGTCATAGTTGTCTTCGATCCGCTTGGCGACACCGACCAGCTTGATCACATCACCCCATTGGAGAGCCTTGTTGTAGAAGGGGATCCAAGAACCGTTCTTCCACGACAGGTTGCCCTGGGGATCATGGTGGGAGGCAATGATACGTGCGGGTCCCTTGTTCTCCACGACTGTTCTAATGACTCGCCTTGGGAGTGTCATCTCAACATCGACGAACTCGACCCCCATGCGAATTGCTTTTTGGTACAGCCCTAAGGCTTGGTCGTGAGCGTCATCAGGGAACTTTCCGCCCTGAGACTGTGTGCGCAGAGTGAAGATGATGGGCACGTCTGCCACCGATCTAAGAAGCGCAACCTGGTGTGCAACGAACTCCTCAGAATAGTCCTGGAGCAGATCCACGCGGAGCTCCACGGCGTCAGAACCAACCACAACAGCCGGTATCAGAGTGAGAGCCGACGCAACCTCTGGTATCGTGAGGGAAACAAAGAAACTGGGATTCTTCGCCAGTGCCTTATTGACTTGTATCTGCTCTCCGCACAAGACATTGACGAAGCGGCGAAAGTCTAGCGGCGGCTCCCGCGTAGCCAACGTACCGGGAGGATGAGGGCTGAAGTACTCAAAGTTGCTGCACTGCTCGAAGAAGGGCTTCCGACGCCAGTAGACATCTTCAATATCTTCTCTGTAGGCTGGTCTTGATTTGTCCTGCAGAAGGTAGTCAACGACTTCCTTAGTATTACGATGGACGAGTAACACAGTGCCGTTGTTCTGGCAGTGAGCGACAAGCAGTTTTCGAGCTTCGGGAGTCTCTACAATGCCGCCGCCGCATGAGAAGATATGCCCATGGCTCTGTTTCTCCAGGACATCCCGGAGAAGTTCAAGCTCGTCACTTCTGAAGCCTGCCCATCCTTTGGAACCTCTGATCATCTCCGGAATTGTCATGCCTGACCGCCGTTCCAGCTCTTCATCCAAATCGATGAAAGGCCTCTTGAGTGTCGCGGCCATCCATCTTCCCGCAGTCGTCTTGCCTGCGCCACGCATACCAATGATAACAACAGACTTATCTTTACGAGATCTCGTGGGAAGTCCCGTAGCCACTGACTTGGGGTGCTCGTCAATCCCGTCAAGCTCAACGTTGAAGAACTGCGACATGGTGTCCCACCAACCAGGCCATGTCTTGCCAGTGCATTCCCTCTCAAGAATCGTCACAGGCCTGGGGGATACCACTGAAAGAACGCCGAAACTCATGGCGACGCGGTGATCGTCGTAGCAATAAATACTCTCGGTAGGCTGCTGGAGCCCCTGCACGGCGCGGCCGGTGACGATGATCCCGTCGTCAAATTCGTCAGTCTCAACGCCAAACTTGGCCAACTGCTCGCGCATTGCCCCGATGCGATTGCATTCTTTGACGCGTTGATTGGCGATGCCGCTTATCTTGGTTGTTCCGGATGCCGCAGCGGCTAGGACGGAGGCTGTGAGAAAAGCGTCTGTCATGGGTTCCATATCGACATGCTCAATCGCCTTGAGACCGCCAATGGGCGGGCCTGTGACAGTTGTAGAAGTTCCAGTCTGCTCGACCGTGCATCCCATAGGTCTCAACACGTCAACAGCAAACCGAGAGTCGCCCTGAAGTGACTCTGAACCAATGTTGGGCACAGTACAAGTGGTGCCGGTAATGGCTGCAATAGCCAGAGGGTAGGTAGCGGAACTGGCGTCGCTCTCCACGACGTACTCGGCTGGGTTTTGGTACACCGCCTTCGGAATGTGGTAGGTATTGGGCTCCGTTGTCGATTTCGTGACGTTCACGCCGAAGGTCCGCATCATCGAGACGGTCATATCAATGTAGAACTGTGATATGGGCTTTCCGCCCACGAGTCGCAGGGTGACTGGGTTTTTCGCGTAAGGTGCAGCCATGAGAATTGACGACACATACTGCGATGAGATAGTAGCGGCCAATTCTATGACACCGCCCTCGAAGCCATTGGCAGCATCCACTTGGAGAGGAAGGCTCTTCTCTTGCCCAAGGTATTTGATTCCCAGCCCATTGGCCCTGAGAGCATCGACCAGAGGACCAATTGGACGAACTTTCATGCGAGCGTTGCCGGTAAGTACTGTGGAAGACACTCCGGACGGCGCACAAAGAGCCACAACAGTCGTCAGGAATCGGGATGCGGTACCAGCGTTGCCAAGGTACAGCGCCTCTTTGCTAGCATTGAGCTCGCCGCCTTTGCCTTTGACAGCCAGCACCTCCCCGGCATCTTCCCAGGCGTATGTCGCTCCCCCAAGCTGAGCAATGGCTGACAACATGTACTCTGTATCGTCAGAATGCAGCAGGTTCGTGATTCGGCACGTTCCCTGCCCGAGAGCGGCGAGAACGAGGGCGCGGTTGGAAATAGACTTGGAGCCGGGGGGCGTGACTATGGTGCTGTGAGACTTTGGCATGCCTGGTATGACCTGAGTTGCCGATGATAGGACTACCCTGATGACGTGGTCTTGGACTACGCTGGCTTTTTGTTCGTGGGTCTTTCCGATGGCAGAGAGGAGCACAATCTTCTTCTTGGCTCCATCATTCTTCTTGTCAACCGCCATTTTCTCCAACAACACGTCAACGGGGCACTTCTTTCCTGCTGTCAGCTTAATAACCTTCTTGTCATGTAGCGAGGTGGGAAGCTCGTAGCTCGCAATGCACTTGACAAGTCGTGCTACAGCGCCAGGACGGAGCACACCAAGGAAGCGGGCCAGTTCTGCCTCCTTGACCATGCCAATGGCGACGGCCTCTCCATGAAGAAGCTGAGGTGTCAACAGGGCTTCGTAGGCGTGACCGATAGAATGGCCGAAGTTGAGCAGATTTCTCAAGCCACCTTCTCTTTCATCGCTGGAGACAACTTCAGCTTTGACTGAAGCAGAGCCAAGGACAATTCGCTTGAGAATGTCTCGAATGGGTGAAAGTCGCTTTTCCCCCTGGGACTTGACAGCAGCCAGTATGGCGGGTGCGTTGGTCTCGAGTGCGCTAAACTCGTCCTCGCTCCAGATGGCGGCCGTCTTGATGACCTCGGCCATGCCATTGATGAACTCCCGCGCTGGCAGCGTCTCGAGAAAGCTCAGATCGATATAGATACGGAACGGTTGCCAGAAAGCACCGATGAGATTCTTGCCCATTGGGGTGTCGATGGCAGTCTTGCCACCAATGGATGAGTCAACCATAGACAACAGCGTCGTCGGCACCTGTACAAAGCGAATGCCCCGCATGAAAGTGGCAGCGACATAGCCGATCATGTCGCCAATGACACCGCCGCCTAGAGCAATGATGACCGTGTCCCTCGTACATTTTTGCAACAACATCCAATCTTCAATGTCCGCCTTGGTCTGGCGGCTCTTTGAAGCTTCGCCGGGCGGGATTGCGTACGTGAGCAGTCGTGCCGAAGCAGGCGCGGCAGCTTCAAAGACCTTCTGAAAAGGCTGGACATAGGTATCGAAGAGGTTCGTGTCGGTTATAAGGACGTAGGTCGATGATTTGAGATGGTGGAGGAGATCCTGAGTCACGAAGTCAAGCCAGATGCCGTGGTCGACGACGATGTCGTCTTTGCCCAGGATCGTGATCCGGGTCGGGCCTGAGCCCGAATCTGAGCCATTGACCAAGCCCATGATCGATGGCAGCAGATGTTAGGGTGGTAAGTCGTAAATTACTTAGAGCTCTGGCACATTGGATTGGTCTCTGTCGTGGAGCTTGCAACGGTAAGTGAATTGAATGCGTTGAATGTGCAAAGACTCGCGGGTGCGCCTACCTTATGTGGGCGTAGGGTGTATGGAGCCAGTGACTCTTCCCAAGAGGACTCACCTTTTTTTTTTTTTTTTTTACCACATCGGACAAGGACAATTGGCGGGGGCGGGGATGGCACGAGCAGGGATCAGGAACGGCTCTTCTATTGCGGCTTAGTGGATTCTCATGCCGCCTATACCGGAGCTGCCAAAAGAGTATGACTCTGAGGTGATTCCCCTTGGCTGGGATTTTTTAAAGCACCGGGGTCCGGGCACTTGGACTTCCTCAGGGCCCCTCAGGCACACAGGTTCCACATAAGTCGCTGGTACGAATTTTACTGAAATTAGCCAGCCACGTATGGCTGGCCCGGGCGCCTCTGTAGTGCTTTAGAATTACCTTAGTAATCGCAACCAGCTTGCTATAAGAAGAAATATTTATTTCTTAAGAAAAGCTTAACTTAATACTTTTATTAACGAGCATTTCGGGTAGGTTTTGATACTTCGTAAATACTATTATTATAGCACTAGGCATTAGGGCTCTATAGGCCTATATAGGCTTAGCTTTAGGTATCAAAGCTAACTCTCTAATAGTAATATAGTAGGCTAGATTACCGGGCCTAAAGGGCTACCGCCCTAGTTATTATTTATTTATATTTCTATTTTTATTAATTACTCGGTCAGTTTTTAATATTAATTATATAGTAGTTTTTTCCCGGTTTTATAAATATAAAAAATCGATATTAATAGGATTAGGCTTTTAAAAGAAATCATATAATATAATATACTTTTTAACTATATAATATATATAATATACCCTAAATATATATTTAATTTAATATAGTAATTTTAATATAAAAACCGCTATATAATTTAAAATAAATAAACTATTATATTACGGCACTGGGCACTAGGCCCCTATACGCCCGGGCCTTAAGTATTTAATAGACCTTTTATAAGTTATATAACTATTTAAACCGCTAGGCCTAAAAGCTTAGCGCCTTAAATTCCGTTTATTAATTTACTTTTTCCTTCTTTACGTTAAGTTACGTTTATTAAATTAATATAGTAGCGTTCTACCCTTTAGGGTCCAGCCCGCCTCATTAGGGGCCATCTTCGCTTTTATAAATAAATTAGTCTATTAAAGTAAATATCGTATATTACTATATAATAAACTTTAAAACTAACTATAGCTAGCCGTAGCCGTTATTAATTTAAACTATTATTAATAATATAATATATTAATTACTTTTTAAATAGCTAAAAACTACCCCCTATTTTCTACCCTATTTAATAACTTTAAAATATTCTTTTTAATCTTTTTTAATTTACTTTTATATTACGATTTTAAAATATTAATAATATTTTAAAATCGATTAAGTATTTCGAGGCTATATTATATAAATTAAGTATTAATAATAATAATACCGATATTAATATACCTATTTTAGATCTTTAAATTAATAATATTTAATCCGTATTTTTTAAAACGGTTTTATTATAGCCCAAGGTCTTTTAATATAATATTTATAGGATCGAACTTTTAATAGCTATTAAAAAAGCCCTAGGGGTCGATAATATTTAGGTATTTCGGTATTTTAATAATATATATTTAAATAAATAAACGATTTAATAATAATAATAATAAATAGTAAAAGAAGTAGCGTTTTTTAACTTTAATAAAAGAAATGAGGTAATAAATATATATATATATATATATAAATTAAAGTTAAAGGTATAGGGCGGCGTTATTTTAATAACGGCGACGAGGATATTTTTGATATTACTATTATAAACTATTATTATTTAGAGGGGCCGTAAACTTAGCTAAATAAATAGCTTATAAAGTAGTAGCATTGCGCGCTTAATATTACCGTTAATTAATCTATAATTAAAAAAGGGAAATTTTAAAAAGTAGAAAATTAAAAAAGGATAGTCTATTAAGATAGTAAGAATATCTATTAATACTATATATTAATACTATATAAACGATATTAAAAATCGCCCGAGTAATACGTAAAAATAGAATATTAAAATAAATGATAGCGTTCTAATTTACTTTAAGTTTTTTTTTATAATATTATTTAACGTTAATTAATTTAACTTATTCTTTAAAAATAAAATAATAATATTTTAATTTATTAAACCTATTATAATAAATAGCTATTTTTATTAAAAAAAGTATAACGTTAAGTAGTAACTAACTAACTAACTATATAAAGTAATTAATACTTTTCTAAATACGTATACCCCCTTTACTAAATATTATAATTTAAAATAAAAGTTAAAGAGGATAAATATCTTTTTATATTAATAATTTTTAATAAAACTATTACCTATATAAATAGTATTAAAATATTATAAATATTAATAAAAATACCGAGCTTTTTATATTTAACCCCAATATCGACCTTATTAATTAGCCCGTCGAGTAGCTTCTACTCTCTATTATATAAAATATTTAATTTAATTTTTTTTATATTATTAACGAGCTTATAACCCTTATTTAAATTTATAATAAAGGACTTTTTAATAATATTAAATAATACCTAGCTAATTTTAAATTTATTTTAAAATTATTTATTTTAATATTCTGCCTTTACGTACTACTCGGGCGATTCTCAATATCGTTTATATAATATTAATATATAGTATTAATAAATACTCCTACTATTTTAATAGACTATTTTTTTTTTAATTTTCTACTTTTTAAACTTTCCCTCTTTTAACTACGGATTAATCGATAGCAATATTAAGGTATATAACGCTACTATTTTATAAATTTACGCTTATTTAGCTAAGTTTATAGCCCCTTTAAATAATAATAGTTTATAATAGTAATATTAAAAATACCTTCGTTACCGTTATTAAAATAACGCTACCCTTTATAAAATATTTCTAACTTTAACTCGTATATATAAATATATTCGTTACCTCGTTTCTTTTATTAAAATTAAAAAACGCTTATTTTATTATTTATTATTATTATTATTAAATCGTTTACTTATTTTTAAATATATACTATTAAAATACCGAGATACCTAGATATTATTAACCCCTAGGGCTTTTTTAATAACTATTAAAAGTTCGATTTTATAAATATTATATTAAAGGACCCCGGGTTATAATAAAACCGTTTTAAAGAATACGGATTAAATATTATTAATTTAAAAATCTAAAATAAATATATTAATATTAGTATTATTATTATTAACGCTTAATTTATATAATATAGCCTCGAAATACTTAATTAATTTTGAAATATTATTAATATTTTAAAATCGTAGCGTAGGAATAAACTAAGAAAAACTAAAAAAGATATTTTAGAGTTATTAAATAGGGTAAAAAATAGGGGGCAGTTTTTAATTATTTAGAAAGTAATTAATATATTATATTATTAATAATAGTTTAAGCTATATTAGCGTAGTCGGTAACGGCTATAGCTAGCTATAGTTAGTTTTAAAGTTTATTATATAGTAATATACGATATTTACTTTAATAGATTAACTTGCCCGTAAAGGCGAAGATAGCCCCTAATAAAGCGGGCTGGACCCTAAAGGGATTTTAAAATTATATAAAAAGAATAAAGGTATTACCCTCTATATTTAAATTAAAAGTTAATTAAAAAATATATATTATTTAATATTAATTCGACTAAATACTAGTCTTTATAATCGGCTAACTAAGTAATAATACCGAGTAGATCTATAAAATAATTAAAAAAAATATTAAAGTTCTTAATAGAGCTATTATAGAGCTTTAAAATATTAAAAAGTAGCTAAATAAAGCCCTCTATATTAATACTACGCTTAATAAATATATTAAATAACTAGAGAACGGTTCTATATTTAGTACTAATAATAATAAATATAATAATAATAATAATAAAGCCTATTATATACTCGAATTACGTCTTACCTAACTCGAAGTACAAAGTAGCTACGAGGGTACCCTGGCCTCGTTTTATTAACTTTTTATTAAATTAAATAAAATATTTAATATCCTTATTTTTATAAATAACAACGATAATAAAAGTTTAAAGTTCTTTTATTAGCTTTAATATATTATGAAGCGTCTTTGAAATATAAATTTTAATATTAATAGCTACTACTTAAAGTATATTATTAATAAAATAATTATATTATAGCCGAGTTTATTTACCCTATATTAGTTATTAATAAAATTATTATAACTAACTAGTTATTATATAAACTTAAATCGGCCTATATTAATCTAATTACTATAAATAATATTAATTAAAAACTAAATACCCTCTCTATTACTTTTAAAAATATTTATTAAAAATACTTTATATTCGCTAAGCTTACTTATATTAATAAACTCTTTAAATTTTAATAAAAGCGCCGCTTTTATAATAAGCTCTCTATTTATTTTTAAAATTAAGCTATTTCTAAATACTTAAATAAAGACATTACTTTTTAAAAATATATTAAATATATTACTTAGTTCGCTAATATAATATAGCCCCTATTAATTAATACCTAGGCCTTAAAGAGTACTATATTTATTTATATTACTTTTATTAAAAATAAAAGTAATATTATTAAATAGAATACCTATAACTAAATCATTAATTATAAAACTATTTTTAAGGCCCTATATTAAAAACTTAAAAATAGTAATATTTACTTTATTTATAATAAATCTAGTTATGTTTTTTAAAACTACTTTAAAAAGCTAGCTATTATTATAATTATTATAAATATTATTAATAAATAATAAGTTTTAGATTTAAAAAAACTAGGTCCCTTAGTATAAATAACTTTTTAATTAGGGGATAAATATAAAAAAGATAAAAAATTAGCGATTTATTTAATAAACCTATAGAACTTTATAAAAAGGGACCTTTTTAAAATCGAGTTTATAATAGTATTTAATAAAGGGAATTAATATACCGGCGTCGCTCTTATACCGGCGTCGCTATTTGATTCTTTAATTAATTTAAAAAAATAGTACTTTTTAATAAAGGCGGTAAAGGTAACTATATTAATATAGCTATTTTTATTATCCTCTTTAATTTAAGCTCTAGTTTAAGATTTTAAAAGTAAAAATACTACTATTTTGTAATATAACCTACGTACTCGTTCGGAACCGCTATATAGCCTATTTAAGATTTATATAAGCTAAATTATAGTACTATAAGCTTTTATAAATCTTAAATAGGTAAGGCTTCTTTTTATTATATATTTAAAATATATAGAGAGTAAATTATAGCAACGTCTACTTAACTACTTTTTTTAATATAGTTATAAAGATTTATTATTATTATAAATTACTTTTTATTAGCTCCGTTTTTTTTGAATACTAAGCTATATTAGCCGTCTATTTATATAATTCCCCGTTATCCTTCCTTTATTAAAAACGCTAAACTAGTTCTTTATTTATTACTAGGATAAGTTTAATATTTAGCTTTAATTTAGTTAATTTATTTTTTTATAAACTTAGTTAGTGTCGATTTATTTTTATTTTTAGGTAAGTAGCCTTGTTTTTTATTATTTGTACTTTAGTTATTATAAATAGTGCGGGCTTAATTAATTAACCGGCCTTTTTTAGGTAAAGCTAGTTATAATAAAATAGGCTATATTATATTCTTTAGTTTATTACGGAGGGATATAGTAATTTTAAGGTTAAAGATCTAGTAGTATAGATTTAAGGAAAACGTCTCTTAAAAACGTTATTAAAGGTATATTTTTTATTTATTAAAAGTAGTTAAATTTAATATTTTAGAGTAGATTTTATAGTAGTATAGGATATTTAGTTTAATTAAAATAATATAGTTTAGATTATAGTTTTTAAGGGGGGCTAGGAATAGCTTTTTATTAAATAGTATTACTTTTTTTATAAGCCGGCTTTATGTTTTAATTAAAATAAAATATTTTAAAGAAAGTATTATTTGAAGTTCGTTTAGGTATTTAAAGCGAGTATTTATATATTCCCGGCCTATAAATACTTCGTCCTCTATATAGGCCTAGTAAAAGCGTAGCTCTTAATTATTAATTATATTTTATATAACGTTAATAAACCGATATAGGTAACTAAGACTATTTCAAAGATAACTTTTAATATTATTATTATTTAATTTAGTACTAGAGGTAATACGAATATTAAAGTTTTAGTATTTTTAAATAGAGTAACGGGCTTATTATACTTTTAAAGGTAAGTATATTATATAGAGGTATTAAAGGATTGGGCGTTAGTCGTTAAACTCTTTATAAAGCTTAGTTTAGGCTTTTTTAAAAGTGTGCTTAGTTTTAATAAAAATAATAAGTTTTTATATTATAAGGATTTTATGATATATATAAGGGGGGGTTTATTAATAGGCGTATTAATATAGGCTTTATTTTTATTATTTAGCGTAGTTATTATTTGTTTTAGTAGTTAATATTTCTCGTTATTAGACCTATTACTATTATTATTATAGCTACGGTCTTTAATTTATTTTTATTTAGCCCTAAGTATAACGTTAGAGTTAATATAGTAGATATAGAGTTATTATTAAACGTCCGGGAACTATTTATTTAGTATAGCCTTTATTTATTTGTTATAGTTTATAATAATAATAGTAGGGTAACGGACTAAGTGTTAGTTTATAAGTTAGCGGATATTTATTAAAAGAAACTGGAAACCTTTTAGTCTTTTATTATTAATAAAGCCGAACGTAGCGTTATAAATAAATCTAAAATAAGTTTATTTAGTAGCCTAGAAAAGAGGGAGCTTAAAGTAATTAGTATTATAAATATTATTAAAGCTAATTATTTTAGGGAATCGCTTTTATATTTAGAGATAGTAAAAAAAGGTTTAGATAAAGTTAATAAAGTAGTTTAGCTCGTTATTTACCTATTTTATTACATATAGGATATCTCGTTTATTAAATAGTTTAATTAACGCTATAATTAGTAAGTATTTAGTTAGTTTTTCTCGGTTTATATAAGCTTTAACGTTATAAATATCTCGCTAAATAAATAAGGATTTTAAGAACTACTTTTAGATAATAATATATATATTACGAGCCCGAATCCTAACTCGTCGGCTTATAGTTTTAATAATATCCTAAATTACTTTAATAAGCTTACGATATAAAGGGTATATAAAGGCTTTAAGATTAGGGCCGTAATTATATTAATTATACTAGGGGTTTAGATAATAATATAATAGCTATTTATCCTCTTTTTAAGCTTTAATAATAATTTACTATTTATAACCGTATTTATAAAATTTACATTATTAAATATTAGCGTTTTATATAGGCCTAGGCTTATTAAACCGATTATATTAGAAGGTATATTAAATAATTCGGCTTCGAGCTTTATATTTATTTTGCTTTATAATACTAAATTTATTAGCTTTTATAAAGTTATTAACTTAGTTAAAGAGGGTATTATAGGTTTATTTTAGATTACTAAGAATCGGTAGGTTTAGGATTTAGGTTATAAAAGGAGAGGAGGATCGGTTATTTAGAGTATAATAAAAGGTTATAGTTTAGAAAGACGTTTCGCTTCGAGTAAAGGATAGCTATAAAGGTAAATAGGGTAGTAAATTAACTTAAGGACCCTATATTTTTTATTATTAATAGATATATTCTTATTATTAAAGTAGTGCCGTTATTAGCTATTAATTAGTTTTAATAATTTATTTAATAAACTAAAGAGTATTATTAAACTATTTTATTATAAAATAAGAAGGTTATTAAGACTGTTTATTAGGGGGAGAGGGGTTATATTTTAAAGAAAGTTGTAGGAAGGTAGTCCGCTAGGTTTTTATTATATTTTTAAAGAAATAGTAAGTAAAGTATAATATAAGCTCTATATTAAAGTAATTGTTTATAAAAGGTTGCGTGTTTTATAATATATTAATTAAGAGCTCGGTAATAAAGTTATGCTATTTTTTAAAATTATTAACTCTATAGAATTAATTAATACTAAGGCGGCTACTTTTTAAAGAGAGAGATAATAGTAGTTAGCTAGATAATAGTAAGAGGCTATAATTAATTAATAGTTATTTTTATAGAGGGGGAAGTTTTTTAATAGGGGTATTATTTTAAAATTAGCTTTAGGGAACGTCTCTAACTTTAATTATAGAAATTATTATAGGTAAATATTATAAATTAGATTTCGAGGTTTAATAATATAACTTAGGTATAAAGGGAGTAAAGGAATAAAGGCTTAAAATACTTTATTAGTATTTAATAGAATTTAACTATATTAATAAATTTTTTTTAGATTAATTAAAGAATTAAATAGCGACGCCGGTATATTAATTTATAATACCGGTATATTAATTCCCTTAATAAATATAGAATTCGTTTAAAAACTTTATTTAATATAGGAACTAATAAATATAGATTTATAAATAATTACATAACTTTATTATTATAAGAATTCTATATAGCCCTATTTAATAAATTATTATATCCTATTTTTATTATTAAATTTAATAATAAGCGATTAGAAAATATTAATATAATATAAACTATTAACCTATATATTAACTATTAAGTCTTTTTAAAAATACCTCTATTCTAGCTTAATATAGGGTATTATAATTTAATTTTTAAATAGAAATAGTTTAAATATTATAAAGTAAACCCTAATATATACCGTAAGCGCTTTATATAGCCTAAAGAATTACTATTATAAAATACCCCCTTTATTATTATCTAGGATATAAAAGACCTATATACCCTTAAAGTTATCCATATATAGTATTAAATCGATACTAAATAATAATAGGATATATTTAAAATAAATATAGTACGGTATAATGAATAGCTATAAAAAAACGGGTATTATTTAAGCCTATTAAAATATTTAATTAACTTCTAAATAAAAAAGACCGATATATATAGCGGTTTAACGATACTAAAAACGCTTAAAAATAGACTGCGCGTTTTAAAATATATTATTAATACTTTTAATAAAAACTAAACCTATATAAGCCTCTATTTAATATAAAAAATAAAATAATGCCCTAAATATTACCTTTAATAGTACCCTAGCGTTTAAAATTAATTTAAAATATAAAAATATAAAGCTAAGCTTTATATTATTATATAAACTAGACTAAATAATTAAAAATAAATAAAAAAAGTAAAAGGACCCTTTAAATAGTAATAATTAAAAGACCTAAGACTTTATTATTAAAAAGCTTTTAAAATACCTAAGGCCCTAGATAAACGTTTTTAGTAAAATAACAAGTAATATATTAGTACTATATTATAATTATAATTATGAAATAGAGTTTATAAAGAGAAGTTTAAAAAAGTTTATTTATTACCCCTTTTATAAATAATTAATACTTAAACTAAAAATAACCCGAGCCTATTTTTTAAAATACTTTTATAAAGGATTTATTAAGCTTAGTAATACCCCCTTTACGTTATTAACGCTATTTATTAAAAAATATAATAGTAGTTTATAATTCTATATTAACTTTAAAAAGCTAAACGAGATTATTAAAAAGGATTATTAATTTTTATTTTTAATTAATAAAACGTTAATATAGCTAAGCCGAGCTAAAGTATTTATTAAACTCAATATTAAATAAGCCTTTTATTATATCCGCTTTAACCCCATTTTAAAAGACTTTATAACGTTTTATACCCGCTACGGGGTATATAAATATAAAGTACTACTCTTTAGCCTTTATAATAAACTAACTATATATTAAAAATATATTAGTAATATATTAATAAAATATCTAAATAACTTCTACACTATATATATAGATAATCTTTTAATTATTTGAAATAACTTTTTATAATATTATAGATACGTTATAAAAGTATTAAGCTATTTATAAAAAGCTAGATTATAAGCTAATATTAAAAAGTATAAATTTGGTATTATTATTATAAAGTACTTAGGATTTAAAATTAATATTAATAATATATAGCTTAATAAAGATAAAGTCTCTATAATACGTAACTAAAAACTATTTATATTATTAAAGGGTATTTAATTATTTTTTAAATTTTATAATTTTTATAAACGGTTTATAAAGGACTATAGATACTTAGCTAGGCTATTAATAAAGTTAGTTAATAAAAGTATACTTTTTTTAATTTAATATAAACTATAATAGCGCGTTTAATATATTAAAGCTAGGTTTTATAATAATATTTATATTTTATTATTTTAAGCTAAAGCTATTTATATACTCAAAAACTAATAAATTAAATTTGATATATCCCGGGGCCCTAGTCTAGTAATAAATAAATAATAGTTTATAATACCCTATTACGTTCTATTTAAAAACTATAAGTAATATAAAGCTTAATTCTATTATATATAATAAGAAATGTTAATAATAATAATCTATATAAAAAAGTAGCGTATTAAGCTAGTTAATTATTATTAAAAATTTAATATTATTACGGACTACTAGCCGCTATTATTTTTTATAATAAAGCGGCTCTTAAATCTATAATAAGCTTAGTAAATTAACACTTTAGCTAACTTTAATTTCTAAATATAGTATAAGCTAAAATAAAAAAATATATTTACTAATATATTATTAAAAAAGATAGAGGATATTAGGACTTAATAAATATTTAAAGAGGCTAATTATATTTAGGTCCTATTTACATGGCGGTTTTCGTATCGAAATCACCATACTGAGTTGAGCGCGTGCTTAGGGCACATTGCGCGTATCGTATAGTTAAAAAGTATACCGTATCGTATAATTTCCCTTAAAAGCCTGATCCCGTTAAGGTCGATCTTTTGCGCCTATAAAGCCGGAAAAAAACCACCACATATTTAGGTCCTATTACCCCTAGAACTACTATTACTAAATATTATTACCGAGCTATGAGTATTATTAAAAGCTATAGCTTAATAAATTTAATAGCCCGAGCTTATTATTAACTCCTTTATATTAAAAAACGAGCTTTAAAAGTATTTATTAATTAAAAAAGTATTAAAGTTAAATTATAATTTTATAACGCCCCTATTAGCCCCGATATAAGTACTAGCTTATAAAAGCCGCGAGCGCTAAAAGATTTAAAATAATAGTCTATTTATAATGAATAATAAGCTCGTTATCCTAAAAAAGAATAATTTATATATTATAATAATCCATAAAATATATAAATAAAAGCTATTTATATACCTAGGCTAAAATAGAGTAATTAAAATAGTTAAATAATAATACTATTAGCCCGGCCTTATAATAGATATATATTAATATATTAAAAACTATTATATATACCGTTATTTTTAAAAACCCTATAATAGGCCCCCGGGAGAGCTAAGGCTTCTATTAATACCTAACTATTTATAATAATATATTTTAATAAATTTTATAATAGTAATCCTTAATTAAAAAGGCTATAATATAATATATATAATAGTTAATAAATCAAATAAAAGAGCTATTTTAATATTATATTATAAAACTATTCTAGCGCAAGATATAAATAAAATATTTTATAAAAAAGTATTATTAATTTTTAGGCTATTTAAAACTGTTATTTTTAATTATAGCTCTTAGTTTATATTAGACTTTTAAAAAGAACTATATAAACCTTATAATATTAAACTATAATTATTAATAATAAACTATTTTTAGATAGATAACTAAACCGAGGTCCTAAACTAATATATCCTTTAATATCTATAGCCTTTAATTAATTATTATTAAAATAATTAAAATAATATACTATTTATAATAAACTTTATTTATATAGCTTAGCTAAATAAAACTATAAAGCTATTACTTTATAAAATCGAATTCGGTTACTAACTTTAGCTATTTTTTAACTAAGCTATTAAAATTTAGTATTTCGATTTAATTAAAAAAAAGCTTAACTATATCGAGGCCTAGTAAATAGCTTAAAATATTTATAAAGTTTAAAAAATCGCTAAAGGTAATATAAAAATTACCTAGGTAAAATATTAAAAATATGCTAACTATTATTAATAATTAAATAACCTAAAAATTAATAATGAAATATTTATAAATATATTATATTAAAAGACTAAAAACATTAATAAACTATAATAGCCCTAGGCTAGCCCTTAGTTAATTATTAATATAGGCCTAGGTAGTATATATATTATAAAATTATTTATAAAAAATAAAGCTTACTTTATTTTTTATTTAAATAAACTATAAAAGGCTATAGAGGACCCCCTATTCAAATAATATTAAAACCCCCTACTACCGATCTATTATAATATTAATAAACCTAAATATAAGATTTTATAAATAATTAAATTATAAATATAATATAATAAGCTATAATACTAGGCCGATTAAAAAGGGTATTATAATAACCCGACATAGTATAATATAAAAAGCTTTTATTATATATTAGTAATACTATAAGCTTTTTATAAATAATACCCTATAGCCGCAGGACCGCTATAAAACCTCTCGTTATAAATAAACATAGCGGCTAGTAATAACCTAGCTCTACCGCGGGCTAATAATAATATTATAATAGTCTTTATTATAATAAATCTATTAAAAAAGGCTTAAATATTACTTAAAAAGCAAGAGGACCTATTAAACTTCTTTCCTTTATAAATTAATTAAAAAGCTATTATTAACGAATTTTAAATTACTATTTAAGAACTTATTTTTTATTTTATATTACTATTTATTTTCTTAACAATTTAACTAGTCCTAGGAATTAATAAAGAATTCTTTTTATATTAATAACGATAATAGCTATTATAAACGCCGTAACGTATTATTTTAATTTATTATTATTTATATTAAATATAGCCCCCCCGACTATTACGACTTAACGTATATAACTAAAACTAGGGCCCGCCCCGTAGGCCCGCGGCGGCTATAGTATACTATATATATATTAAACGGAATAAATATATTATTTGAAAGAATAGAAGAACTATAAAATAAGTTATATATAAATAAAAAAGTAATTAGGTAATAAAATAATTATAATAATTACTCTAAGTAAGCGCTTATTAAGATCTACTTAGTAATTATTAATAAGTAGAATACGTATAGGATAAAGGATATATTTAAAAACGAGATTTATATATAGTATAAATTTAAGCCGGGCTTAAAAATAGACTTTTTATAGCTTTTTTAGTAATTAATTTAGTATTAGATTTTATAATTATTTTTAGCTATTTTTATTAAAAACCTTTTTTAATAAAACTACGATTAATTACCGAAGCTTTATTTACTTTACGATTTATAGATATAGCTTTAGGGAAGCTATCTATAATTACGATATTATTTATTTAGCCTTTGTAGCCTTAACTTCTATTAATATATTTATTACGACTAGCTAGCTATAATACCGACGGAGCAATCCGCCGGGGCCGTACTATATATTATATATTAAAGAAAACTAGGTATATTACGCTCTAAACCTAATTACTAACTAAAATAGTAGTTAACCGACTTAACTATTTTCTTTTTTTTATTAACTCCCGACTTTCTACCGCTTCTAGCTATTTAGAAGGTAAGCTTTACCTACTTTAATATATATAAAACCTCCTAGTACTAGCCTATATAAGCGGCTAGGTCTAATATAATATCTTTTTTTATATAAATATTATTATTACCCGGGGGGGCTCGTAAAAGCCGTTTTAAGTACCGGTTTATTACCCTAACCCTATATACTTTTAGTTTACCTATCTCGGCTATTATAATTAGGCCGGTATTAATATATTAAATTTTAATATTAATATTAGCCCGGCCGTTTATAATATTTATACTATTATTTAGCTAAATTCTATATTATTAAAAAGCACTTTATTACTTTTTAAATATACTTATATTAGTTATAATAACTACGGCGTCGAGCTAGCTAAAAAAGGGGCCTAGTCCGAGGGGGGTAGACTTATCGAGGGGCATTGTTAGCCCGCTAATTGCTAACTCTAGTGGTTTATATATTAATAGGTTCGTTTAATAGGTTTATTTAGTAGTTTGTTTAGTTCGAATAGAGAGAAGCTTGTAAGTAATATAAGAAGTAATAAAGATAAAAAGAATTTTTACGAGCTCTAAAGAGTAGCTAGATATTAGCCCTTTTAGCCCTTTTTTTAAGAACCTTTACGTTACTATTAAAGTTTAGAACCTCTATAGTTAAGGGCTGCCTCTAACCTTTATAGCTAACCTCTATAGTCGACCTTTTTAACTATTACTATTATATAGTAAATAGGGTAGTTTACTTATCCCGAATTATATAGCGGTTTTTATATTAAAATCACTATATTAAGTTAAGCGCGTATTTAGGGTATATTATGCGTATTATATAGTTAAAAAGTATACTGTATTATATAATTTCCTTTAAAAGCCTAATCCCGTTAAGGTCGATCTTTTGCGCTTATAAAGCTAGAAAAAAACCACTATATATTAAATATGGCTAACTATTTTATAACCCTTTAGTATAATAGAGGCCCCTATATTTATTATTAAAAGGTATCGTTCGTTATTAATAAAGTCTACGATTTATATTATAATTATTTAGTTAATATAAATAACCGTAATATCTTTATTACTTTTTTATAAGCCTTAACTATTAATAATTATAAAATTGCACTATTTAGTACCCTATTAAAAAATTAAATAGGAAAAGAGGACTTGAAAAATAATAATAAAAATATAAAGAATAATATAATAAAAAACTAATATACCTAGGCTATAATAATAATTAAAAACGCTACCTAAGGTTAATACTTCCTCGTTTATAATAATAATATATAAAATATTAACAATAATACCTAAATTACTAACGCCCTCTAAAGCCTTTAACGGACCCTTTAAAAATAGGCCTTAGCCCGTAATAGCTTTATAGTTTAGTACTTTATAAACTAAACCCGCGTTAATATTAACCTTTAATTTATTAATATTTATAAAAAAGTAAAGTTCTAGGCCTCGCTAGCTAATAATAAAATAAAAAAGGACGATAAATAATTAATAAAATTTTAGTAGTTTATAGAAAGATAATTATAAAGGATATAGCTAAATAATAGAGCACTACGGATAGCGCCTTTTTATATTAGAAGGGGGGGGGGAATATTATAATACTAAGTACTAGGCCCCTATATACCCGGGCCTTAGGTACTTAACGGACCCTTTATAGGTTATATAACTATTTAAATTACTAAACCTAAAAGCCTAGCGTATTAAACTCCGTTTATTAATTTACTTTTTCCTTTTTTATATTAGGTTATATTTATTAAGTTAATATAGTAGCGTTCTAACCTGCCTCGAGTTCCTTTTTATAATAATTATAGTAATAGTAATTAAAAAGGTTAATTATAAAGGTTAGTTATAAAGATTAGAGGTAGCCCTTAATTATAAAGGTTCTAAACTTTAATAATAATAAAGAGATTTCTTTTAAAAAAAAAAAGGGCTGAAAAGACTAATATTTAGTTACTTATATTAGAGCTTATAAAGATTTTTTCTATCTTTATTACTTTTTATATTATTTATAAACTCGATTTAAACTAAATAAACTATTAAATAAGCCTATTAATAAATAAACTACTAGTCTAAGTTAGCTTTAATATTATTTATATAATATTAATATATAATATTTATAAATACTCTTACTATTTTAATAAATTATTTTTCTAAATAAATAACTTTTTTAACTACGGATTAATTAATAATAATACTTTAATTATTATTTATTTTAATTTTCTATTTTTATTAGCTACTTAGGTAATTCTTAATATTGTTTATATAATATTTATATATAATATTAATAAATACTCCTACTATTTTAATAAATTAATTGTTTTTTATACATTTTTTTCTTTTTTAACTTTCCTTTTTTTAATTATAAATTAATTAATAGTAATATTATATATATAACGCTATTGCTTTATAAAAAATCTATTTAGCTAAGTTTATAGCCCTTTTAAATAATAGTAAATTATAATAATAATATTAAAAACACCTTCATTATTGTTATTAAAATAACGCCGCTAGCTATAAGCTTTATTATTAATATCTAGTACACTTCTAACTTTAATTCATATATATATATATATATGTCTATATATATTCATTACCTCGTTTCTTTTATTAAAGTTAAAAATTGCTATTATAACTTTTTATAATTAATACCTCTATTTAAATATATATAATTAATATTTAGAATATTAATATAAACTATTATTAGTCCTTAGTACCCCCTCTATAATAACAAATTAACTTTAAGGCTATAATATTAATTAATATTACGTTTTTATATAGTGGTTTTTTTCTAGCTTTATAGGTATAAAAGATCGACCTTAACGGGATTAGGCTTTCAAAAGAAATTATATAATATAATATACTTTTTAATTATATAATATATATAATATACCCTAAGTACGCGCTTAACTTAATATAGTGATTTCGATATAAAAACCGCTATATAATTTGGGATAAATAAGCTACCCTATATAGTAATAGCGGTTAAAAAGGTTAATTATAGAGGTCGGCTATAGAGGTTAGTTATAAAAGTTAGAGGCGGCCCTTAACTGTAGAGGTTCTAAATTTTAATAATAATATAGAGGTTTTTAAAAAAAAGGGCTAAAAGGGCTAATATTTAGCTACTCTTCGTACTAAAGCTCGTAAAAATTCTTTTTATTTTTATTACTTTTTATATTATTTATAAGCTTTTCTCTATTTAAACTAAATAAACTTATTAAATAAACCTATTAAACGAACATATTAATATATAAACTATTAGTCTATATTTAATATATAGTTAGTAATTAGCGAGCTAATAATACCCCTTAATAAGCTTACTCCCCTCGGACTAGGCCCCTTTTTTAGTTAATTTAATATTATAGCTATTATAACTAATATAAGTATATTTAAAAAATAATAAAGTACTTTTTAATAATACGGAATTTGGCTAAGTAACGGTATAAACGTTATAAATAGCCGGGCTAGTATTAATATTAAGATTTAATATATTAATATTAGCTTAATTATAATAATTAAAATAAATAAACTAGAAATATATAGAGTTAAAATAATAAATTAATATTCAAAATAGCTCTTATAAGCCCCCCTAAATAATAATAATATTTATATAAAAAAAAGATTATATTAGATTTAGTTATTTATATGGGCTAGTATTAGGAGGTTTTATATACGTTAAAATAAGTAAAGCTTGCCCTCTAAATAGCTAGAACTTAGAGGACTTAATATAATAGAAGGTCGGGAGTTTTGGTTAGTAATTAAGTTTAGAACGTAATATACCTAGTTTTCTTTAATACGTAATATATAGTACGGCCCCGGCGGATTGCTCCGTCGGGGGGATTACGTTTTTATAAAAAGAATTTATTATAAAGATAAATTCATTTACTTTATTATTTACCTTATTCCTTATATTACGTAAGTATATTATTTATTTTTAATATTCTGCCTTTACTAGCTATTCGAGCAATTCTCGATATCGTTTATATAGTATATATATATAGTATTAGTAGATACTCTTACTATCCTAATAGACTATTTTTTTTAGATTTCTTTTTACCTTTTTAACTTTCCCTTTTATAAAGTTTATAACTACGGATTAATTAATAGTAATATTAGGCGCGCAATACTATTACTTTATAAACCGCCCACTTAGCTAAGTTTATAGCCCCTCTAAGTAATAGTAGCTTATAATAGTAGTATTGGAAATACCCTCGTTGCCGTTATTAAGAATGACACCGCCCTTATTAATATTTAGTACACCTCTTAACTTTAACTCGTATATATATATTCGTTACCTCTTTTCCTTTGTTAAAATTAAAAAACGCTATTTCCCTCGCTATTTATCGTTATTACTATCGAATCGTCTACCTACTCGTTAAAATACCGAGACGCCTAAACATTATTAACCCCTGGGGCTTCCTTAATAGCTAGATATTCGATCCTATAAGCATTATACTAGAGGATCCCGAACTATAGGAAGATCGTTTTAAAGAATATAGATTAGATACTATCGACTTAAAGATCAGGCATATCGATATAGGTATTGCCATTATTAGCGCCTAACTTATATAACATAGCCTCGAAATACCTAATCGACTCTAGAGTATTATTAATACCCTAAAATCGTAGCATAGGAGTAAACTAAGAAAGACTAAAAGGGATATTTTAGAGTTATTAAATAGGGCGGAAAATAGGGGGTAGTTTTTAGCTATTTAAAAAGCGATTAATATATTATATCGTTAGTAATAGTTTAAGCTATATTAGCGTAGTTAATAACGGCTACGGCCGGCTATAGTTAGTTTTAAAGTTTATTATATAATAATATATAATATTTATTTTAATAGACTAATTTACTTATAAAGGTAAAGATAGCCCCCAATAAGGCGGGCTAGACCCTAAAGGGATATAAGTATATTATATATTATATTAATTCATAATTTTTGTAAATGATTATAAGTATTGATTATGTAAGCAATACTGCTTATGTAAGCTTACGTGAGCTATAGAAAGTACTAAAAGGTAACGAAATACTCTAGAATTTACTTAAAGTAGTATTACACACTACGATTACGTATTTACTTACGTATACGCTTATTAATTATATTATAATTAATAAGTAATAGAATATTCTAGTAGGAGGTTTTTATACCTATATAGAGGCGTCTTTTTACCTATCTAGACCTTTCGTTAAATAAGTAACTTTTTATATAATAATCTAACTATATTACTCTCTTTAAATATATAAACCTCTTTTATTACGCTTATTACCCCTTATATTTATATATTCTTACTTCTATATAAGTATTTATTTTATTTATTTATTTATAAGGATAACTTTTATAACTTCGTTATAAGCTACCGTGCTAGAGAAATCTATAAACATAGCTTTAAATAACCAGATTTAAAAAAAAAAAAACTAAAATAGTTAAAAAAAGAAAAAACGGTATTTTATTATTAAAATATTAGTTTTATAAAAGAGCTTCGCCCCCTAATAGAGCAATTTGCCGGGGCCGGACTATATATTATATATTAAAAAAAACTAAGTATATTACGCTCTAAACCTAACAACTAACTAAAATAATAATTAATTAATTCAACTATTTTATCCTTTTTATTAATAGCTCCCGACTTTCTATTACTTCTAGCTATTTAAAAAGCGAGCTTTATTTACTTTAACGTATATAAAACCTTTTAATACTAACCTATATAAATAGCTAAGTTTAATATAATCTCTTTTTTTATATAATATTTTTATTACCCGGGGGGCTTATAAAAGCCGTTTTAAATATTAATTTATTATTTTAATTTTATATATTTCTAGCCGGCTTAACTTAGTTATTATAACTAGGCTAGCGTTAATATATTAGATTTTAATATTAATACTAGCCTAGTTATTTATAATATCTATACCGTTACTTAATTAAAATTTATATTATTAAAAAGTATTTTACTATTTTTAAAATATATTTATATTAATTATAATAGTTATAGTATTAAGTTAGTTAAAAAAAGGGGCCTAGTCCGAGGGGAGTAGATTTATCGAGGGGTATTATTAAATTCTTGTGAATATAGTTTAATTAGCTAGACTTTTAACTAGTTTTTAAATAATCATCCAACTAGTTACCTAGCTAATAGTTTATATATTAATAAATTCGTTTTATAAGTTTATTTAGTAGATTATTTAGTTTAAATAGAGAGAAGCTTATAAATAATATAAAAAGTAATAAAAATATAAAAAAAATCTTTATAAGCTTTAAAAAGTATTTAAAAATTAGCCCTTTTAGCCCTTTCTTTAAAAACCTTTATATTATTATTAAAGTTTAGAACTTTTATAGTTAAAAAAGGCCGCCTTTAACCTTTGTAGCCGACCTTTATAGTTAACCTTTCTAGCCGCCGCCGTTATATAGGTATATTATTTAGCTTATTATTAATAAATAGCGTACCCCTATCTTAACTTTTTAAAGATAAAGATATAGAGCTAATATAAAATTAAATAAAAAGGGTAGCTTACCTATCCCGAATTATATAGCGGTTTTTGTATTAAAATTATTATACTAAGTTAAGTACGTATTTAGGGTATATTATATATATTATATAGTTAATAAGTATACTATATTATATAATTTCTTTTAAAAGCCTAATCCCGTTAAAGTCGATCTTTTATAATTATAAAGCTAGAAAAGAACTACTATATAAATATATTATAGAATTCTATAATAAACTTAAAGGTTATTTTTTTGAATTAAACTAGTATTAATCTTTTTAACTATTATAAAAAGCTTTATAATTAATATAAAACTATTATTTTTTTGATTTAATAAAGATATCGACGTACTCCTAGAGTATATAGTTAATTATTATTTAAAAGGTTATTAATACGTTAATAAATCTAAAAGGTATAATAAGATATTTAAAAAGTCTTTTATATATTTAGAATACCGTTTTTTATTTTAAATTTAATTCCTTACTTCTCTAAAATCTATAGCAATAAACTAGTTAGCTTTATATAATAAATCTCTAAATTCTATAATAAATAATAAAGAATAGTAATTCTTTTTAATAATTTCGTTAGGTTTTTTATAATTAATAATAGGTTTTAAATTTTTTTTTTAATATAAAGAATAGGAGAAATTTTGTAAAAGAATTTAATAATTAAATATATCTTTTATTAAGCTTTTTATTAATATATTTATTAAAGTATTTTTAATCTTTTAGTTTATAAAGTATAATAAATAGAATCTAAGTTATATTCTTTTTTTAAATTCAATTTTCTATATTTTAATTACTATATTTTAATAATTCTATTTCTTTTTAGGTTTTATAGATAACTTTATATATATTTAATACTTTTTAGGTATACTTTAGAGTCGTTACGATTTTTAATTATTAATATTAATTATAAGCTTTTTAGAGCTTTTTATTATTTTAATAAAAGCTATATATTACGTTTATTTTCGTTCTTTAGGAGTTTTTGAAAATCTATTTAATCCCTTTTTCTTTTTAAATAATTTAGTAATTAGATTTTTTTATAGGACTTAGTAAATAGTTTAATCTATTTATAAATTATATTTTTATAACTATAAAATCCCTAGGATAATATTTATATTTTGAAGTTTTATAAGATTATATTATAATTACTTTTATCAATTATTAATAAATATCGAGAGGTATATAGTCTTTTAATTAATATATTCGTAATTATAATTAGTTCGTTTTTCTTTTATTATTTATATAGTGGTTTTTTTCTAGCTTTATAAATATAAAAGATCGACCTTAACGAGATTAGGCTTTTAAAAGAAATTATATAATATAGTATACTTTTTAACTATATAATACATATAATATACTTTAAATACATATTTAATTTAATATAGTAATTTTAATATAAAAACCGCTATATAATTCAGGATAAATAAGCTACTTTGCGGCGGTAATAGCTAAAAAGGTTAACTATAGAGGTTAGTTATAAAAGTTAAAGGCGGCCCTTAACTATAAAGATTTTTTTATTTTTATTACTTTTTATATTACTTATAAACTACTTTTAATTTAAACTAACTAAATTACTAAATAAGTTTATTAATATATAAACTACTAACTAAATAAATAACTAGTTAGATAACTAGTTAAGTAGTTAGCTAATTAACTGACTATTTTAACGAGAACCTATTTTACTAACGATGCCCCTCGATAGGTCTCCCCCTCTAGGGCTCGATAGATTCTCAAGCCCCCTCGATACCCTAGTTATTATAGTTAACGTAGGTATACCGAAGGAGTAATATAGTGCCCTCTAGCGGTACGGAATCTAGCTAGGTAATAATATAAACGCCGTAAATAGCCGGGCCGGTACGGATACTAAGATCCGGCACATTGCCTTTTATTATTTATAATTAGTATAGTTTATTTTTTTATACTTATAATAGGTTAAGTTTATTTATTATTTTTAGTAATATAAAGCTTTTTTATATACTATTATTAATAATAGTGTTTAATTATTATTTATAAATATTAAGTTAAATTTATAGGTATATATTATCATATTATTAAGTTATATATACGAACTTATTTTTAGTTTTTACTTTTTATTATTCCTTTATAATTAGCTTTTTTCGTTTTTTAATATTCGTTTTTTTAGTCTATTTTTTTATTCAATTCGTTTTTATTCTTCTTCTTAAGCTTATACTTTATAAATTTAATAAATTTAATATTAATTATATTTATAATTTTATTAAAGTATATAAATATTTAGTTAGGTAATTAATTATTAACGTAGACGTTTTTAATAAACTAGTTATCATATTTATATAAATAGAAATAACTTTTTTTTCAAGTACGAGATATTAAAAATATTTATTATTAAAGTACTTTACTTAAAATAATTCTTTATAAAAGACGTCTTTAGTATTACATAAAGAGTTATTTTTTTTTAATAATAGTATTATAGGGATTTTTTTAAGTTCTTTTATTCTATAGAACTATAGGGTTTATTTATCCCCCTAACGGAGCAATCCGCTAGGGCCGTACTATATATTATATATTAAAGAAAACTGGGTATATTGCGCTCTAAACCTAACTACTAACTAAAATTAACCGACTCGACCATTTTCTCCTTTTTATTAATAGCTCCCGACCTTCCGCTACGTAATTCTAGCCGTCTAGAGGGCGAGCTTTACCTATTTTAATATATATAAAACCTTTAAATACTAGCCTATATAGGTAACTAGGTCTAATATAATCTTTTTTTTTATATAAATATTATTATTACCTAGGGGGGCTTATAAGAGCCGTTTTAAATATTAGTTTATTACTTTAACTTTATATATTTCTAACTTACCTATTTCGGTTATTATTACTAGGCTAATATTAATATATTAAATCTTAATATTAGTATTGGCCCGGCCGTTAATAATATTTATATTATTATTTAACTAAATTCTATACTATTAAAAAGTACTTTATTACTTTTTAAATATATTTACGTTAGTTATAATAGTTATAATATCGAGCTAATTAAAAAAGGGGCCTAGTCCGAGGGGAATAGATTTATTAAAGGGTATTATTAAAATAGGTTCTCGTTAATATAGTTTAACTAGCTAGACTTTTAACTAGTTCTAATTAGTTATTTAACTAGTTATTTAGCTAATAGTTTATATATTAATAGGTTTATTTAATAGGTTTACTTAGTAGTTTATTTAGTTTAAATAGAGTTTATAAATAATATAAAAAGTAATAAAAATAAAAAGAATCTTTACGAGCTCTAGTACGAGTAGCTAAATACTAGCCTTTTTAACCCTTTTTTAAAAAACCTTTATATTGTTATTAAAGTTTAGAACCTTTATTATTAAGGGCTATTTTTAACCTTTATAGCTAACCTTTATTACTAACCTTTATTACTAACCTTTATAGTCGACCTTTCTAGCTACTACTACTATATAATAAAAAGGGTAATTTATTTATCCCGGATTATATAGTAGTTTTTATATCAAAATCACTATATTAAATTAAGCGCATACTTAGGGTATATTATATATATTATATAGTTAAAAAATATATTATATTATATAATTTCTTTTAAAAGCCCAATCTCGTTAAGGTCAATCTTTTATACTTATAAAGCTAGAAAAAACCCACTATATAATATTTACTTTAATATATAAACTTATTCAGAAAGGCGAAAATGGCCCCTAATGAGGCGGGCTAGACCCTAAAGAGATACCTTTTAATTATGTAATATATATAATATACTCTAAGTACGTAATTATTTTAATATAATATTTTCAATATAAAAAACCGCTATATAATTCGGGATAAATAAATTACTGCTATTTATTAATAATAAGCTAAGTAAGCTATTTTATAATAATAATAGCTAAAGAAGTTAATTATAAAGGTTAGCTATAAAGATTAAAGGTAGCCTTTAATTATAAAGGTTCTAAACTTTAATAATAATATAAAGGTTCTTAAAAAAAAGGGCTAAAAGGGCTAATATTTAATTACTTTTTATACTCAAGCCCGTGAAAATTCTTCTTACTTTTATTACTTTATATATTATTTATAAGCTATTCTCGATTTAAACTAAATAAACTACTAAATAAACCCGTTAATATATAGATTGTTAAAGCTACGTAGCTTAGTAATATAAGCCTAGGGAGTCTAAACGTCTCGCTTTATTTTTAGCGCAATTTTAAGAAAAAGTAGCTCGAATCTGCCTATAGTTAACGTTTTCACTTTATATAATTAATAACTACGTGATATTAACGTACGTACCCCGTAACCCCTTAGTAAGGGGTAGCTACATATAGCTAAATATAATATTAATTTATTATATAAATATACGCGCATTATAAACTCTATATTATATACTAGACTTACGTAACTATTACGTAACTAGATTAATAATATACTTTGTTGTTATAAATAATTTATTAAATAATGCCGAACCGGTTTAATCTAAAAGCGCTATTACTTAAATAAAAATATAGAGTAACTATATAATATAGAAAATATTGAAATATATAAAGGGTTAATTCAGGACCCGCTTATCTAGAAATCTACTAACATTATATAAGCGTACGCGTAATTAAATAAGCAGAAGAGATAGTACGTAGATAAATACGAAAAACTATAATATAAATTATGAGTTTATTAATAATACCCCTTAATAGGTCTCCCCCTCTAGGGCTTGATAAATTAGGCCCCCTCGACACCCTAGCTATTATAATTAACGTAAATATATTAAAAGAGTAGTATAATACTTCTTAATAATATGAAACCTAACTAAGTAATAATATAAATATTATAAATAGCTAGGTTAATATAAATATTAAAATTTTATATATTAATATTAAATTAGAAATTATACTTTATAAAGTAAATAAAGCTCGCCCTTTAAAAAGGTAGTAGAAGGTTAGGAGTTTTAGTTAGTAATTAGGTTTATAGCGCAATATACTAAGTTTTCTTAAATATATAATATATAGTAAGGCCCCGGCGGATTACTCTATTAAAGGTAATATAATATTTATAAAATCGAACCTTTAGTTATTAAAAAAGCCCCAGGGATCAATAATATCTAGGCGTTTTATTATTTTAATAATGTGTATTTAAATAAGTAGATAATTTAAATAATAATACCGATAAATAGCGAGGGAAATAGCGTTTTTGATTTTAATAAAAGCAACGAGGTAATATATATATATATATATATATATATATATATATACGGGTTGAAATTAAAAATATACGGCGGCGTTATTTTTAATAATAGTAACGAGGGTATCTCCGACATTATTATTATAAATTATCATTATTTAGAGGGCCGTAAACTTAGTTATATAGGTGGTTTGTAAAGTAATAGCGTTGCGTACTTTAGTATCGCTATTAATTAATCTATTATTATAAACTTTATAAAAAGAAAGTTAAAAAAGTAAAAAGAAATCTAAAAAAAAAGAATTAGTTTATTAAAATAGTAAGAGTATTTATTAATACTATATATTAAGACTATATAAGTAATATCGAGAACAACTTAAGTAGCTAGTAAAGGTAGAAATTTCAATAAAATATGTCCTATTTCATTATAAAAATATAATATAATAGTCTTTTTTATTAGCTTTATAAGTAATAAAGATCGGCCTTAACGGGATTAGGCTTTTAAAAAAATTATATAATATAATATACTTTTTAACTATATAATATATATAATATACCCTAAGTGTTATAGGGTGATTATAGCGCTGTGCGCTATAGCTAACTCGGCTACTATTTTATAAAATAGGGGTACCTTTTAACTAGCTTTTTACTTTCAAAAAGTAGGCTAAGATCTAACTTTTATATATTATAGGACCTATTTATAAAATAAATACTTTTTTTATTCTTAGTTAACCTTATTCCGTTATAATTCTAAATCTTTTATTTATATAATTATTAATAGAATAGTATTTAATATAAATAACGGACTTTTAGGAAATAAAGGCTTAGGGCTTTTTAATAATTTTAGTAACGGCTAGATTAATCCTAGCTATAATATTACTAACTCCGGAGCTATCCCTTAGTAATTTAAGAGGCTCTTTAGAATAGAATTACTTAATCAAAAAAAGCCCTAGAATAATAGAAATCTATTATAGCTTAATAAAACTCCTTTATTAAGCGAATTATTAAAGTACTCGATTATTATTACTATTTTAATTTTTATTCTCTTTTTAGTAATAGAAATATTAAAATTAAAAATATTTAGACCTTTATTAAAAAAGCTATATTTAGGTATCGTAATAAATAGGTTTTAGATATTAATTGCGCTTTTTTAAGCGCGCCGCGAAGATTCCGATTTAATTATATTAAAATCGGTTTTTTTAACTATATAAATACTAATTACTAAGCGAGATAGTTTTAATATTATAACGAATTATTTAATACTTATATTAAAAATGCTTTAGATTTTGATTATTTTTTAAAATAGACTTATATTTTACCAAAAGATATTATTTATAAGAAGCTTAAAATTATATAGGATATTATTTTAACTTACTAAAAGGATAACTAAAGCCCTTTAAACTTCGATATTTATTTAAGGTCCTTAAAAAAAGAATTTATTATTTTATTTAAAAAAGAATGTACCTTTTTTTATTATATTAAACTATTAAAAAAACTTTAATAAAGTATTTATAAATTTAACCCGACTCTTTTTAAAACCCGTATTAAAATAGTAATAATTATAGATTAGATATAGTAAGCTATAGAAAAGGATAAAAAGAAGAAGAATAATTATTATAAAAATAAAAAGGGTTTAAATAAGAAGCGCTAAGGAAAAGCTAAGGAAAAGCCCTCTTTTTTTTAATAGCTCTAAATAAATTTTTACTTTTTATTTTATAAATAGAAAACTATAAATATAATTTAATAAAGATAGAAAACCTTTTTATTATTATATTTATAATAATATTAAATACTTAGCGAATATTTATTTAAATAAAGGTAAGGATTATTAAAAAAAAGATAAGGGTTTTTTTATTATATAAAGTATTTAGAATCTTTTAAAAAAAGTAAAAAGAGGGAAATAAATCCTTTATTTCCCTCTTTTTTTATTTTAAAAATAAGTTAGCGTTTTTATATCTTTATTTTAATAAAAGGTTTACGAACTAATTTATTTACTTTTTATAATTTAGATATTATTATTAAATACGATTTAGGTTTTTTTATTTTTATATAGTAGTCTAGTTGTAATTAAGCGAAACTTATAGCCCTAATTTTAGAAGCTATAGGGTAATTAAAGATCTTTATTTATAGGGTTTAAAGTATCCTTATATTATTTACCGATTTAAAAGGGACTACTAAGACTTTTATCTAGGCTTATATTATCGTTAACCGGGACCTTTATTTAAATAATAATTCTATTTTCCTTTTAATAATTATTATTATGGATTTAAATATTTATTTTAAGGGATTTTAGCGTCGTTAGTAGTTCGAGATCTTTTAAAAATAATAAAAGGCCCTCTATCCTTTTCGCTTTATTAAAAAGGCTTAATAAATTATATATATATACGCTATTATTACCTTATTTAAAACCCTTTTTTTATTTAATAAAAATAAGGGTTTTTTTTATAATATTATAGAACTCCTATTAGAGTTAATCTTTACTTAGGATATCTTTAATATAAAAAAAGCTATAATACTAGCTCTATTTAAATCTATTAATTATTAAATCGAAATAATAGAGAGTAAAGAACCTCTTTATAGGCCTATTTATTATTATTTTTTAAGGAGTTATAAACCTTTTATAATTATATCGATATAGAGCTAAAAAAGGGAAAGATTCGTTTCTTTAAAAACCTTATAAAAGTATTTATTATTCTTATTTTAAAAAAGGATAGGAGTCTTTATTTATATATTAATTATAGGGGATTAAATCGAGTTATTATTAAAAACCGCTACCCTCTTTTATTTATATTTAAAATCCTAGATTAAATTATTAGCTTTTAGTATTTCTCTAAGCTCGACTTTAAAAAAGCTTATTATTAAATATATATTTATAAAGGGGATAAATAGAAAATAGCTTTTTATACCCGATATAGTCTATATAAGTACTTAGTACTTAGTAATACCCTTTAACTTTACTAATACTTTAATAACTTTTTAAAGCTATATTAATATTATGTTTAAAAGAATTATAAATAACTTTTATATTATCTATTTAGATAATATTTTAATTTTTTTTAAAAATAGGATAACCTATATTAAATACTTTTTATAAATTATAAATAGGCTATAAAAGGTATAGTTATATACTAACTTTTTTAAATATACTTTTTATTAAAAAGAGGTCGAGTTCTTAGGGTTTATTTTATTTATTAAGGGGGTCTTTATAGCTCTTAATAAAATAAAAGCTATTTTAAAGTAGCTTTTATTTATTATTTTTAAAGAAGTCTAGGTTTTCTTTAGGTTTTATAACTTCTATTAAAGGTTTATTTATAAATACTTTAAAATTATTAAACCGCTTATAAATTTATTTAAAAAAAGTAAAGATAAAAGGAAATTTAAAAAGGTATATTTAGATCGTAGCGCTATCTTAGCTTTTAAGATTTTATAATAAGCCTTTTAATTAGCCCCTTTTTTAAAGTATTTCTTTAATAAATTATTTATTAAAATTAAAATAAATATTTTAAATTATACTATATCCGGGATTCTTTTTTAAAAATATATAGATAATTAATAGTACTCCGTAGCCTTTTAATTATAGAAATTTAAAAATACTAAGCTTAATTAAAATACCCTAGACTAAGAGATATATATTATTATAAAGTTTTTTAAAACCTAGCGATATTATATAAAAAGGTTTATAACTTTTATAAAGGTTTTAATTAATTATTAAAACTTTAATTTATTTATAAACTAAACTCGTATTATAGGGAAGTAAGTAAGATAATATATATACTTCGCCCTTTATAGTTTCGTTATTAAATATAGATTAGGGAGATAAAACCCTATTAATAGGCCTTTTATAAAGCTAAATTATTATAATAATATAATACCGGACCCTAGCTTTTATTAAATATAACTAAAAAGGTATATCCCTTTTAAAAATATTAAATATAATAGTTTAGAGTTTAGGGGGTTTAAATATAAACTTTAATATATAATTAAATGAAAAAAGCCTTTAAAAAGGAGAGGGTTTATAAGGTTAACTTAAATAAAATATTATAAAAAACTATTTTAAATTTATAAAATAAAGACTTTTTTTATAAAAGAACTAAAGCCCGAGCTAAGCTAAGCTAAGGTTTATTAAAATAAAATATTAAAAAAAATATATTATATTATAAAAGTAAACTATTTATTTTTAAAGAAGCGTTGTTAAGGGTAAAAATTATATCCTTTTATTATAATAATCTTTTAATAAGTTATTTTAAAAAAAATAAAACTATAGAACTTATAATAAAAAAGTTTTAATATATAAATCTCGATTAAAATATAAATAAATATATTAATAAATATAAAGTTTATTACTTTATTAAAACTAAACGATATAAGCCCTATAGATAATTATAATCTTATTTATTTTTAATAAGCTATTTAAAGAGGTCTTAATAGATATAATTATAGGTTTACTTCTTTTATAGAATAGAAATTAGATTTATAACGAAATCCTAATAATTATAGACTAATTTATTAAGTAGTATTTATTTTTTATTATTAATATAATAATAACTACAATAGATTTAATAAAACTATTTTATAATAAAGTAAAACTAATATATAGCTCTTTATAAGGGATTATAAATAATAGAGGCGTATTATTTATTAATTAAGTATAGTTAGATTTATATTACTATAATAAAGTTAAACGTAGGCTTTTTATAGCTTTTTATTTATAAATAAATAAATAAATAGAAGCGGTAAATAAAACCTTTAAATAATACTTTTATTACTATATTAACGTTAATTAAAATAATTAAATAGTGTTACTATTTATAGCGTAGTTTATTTATAATAATATAAAAAACTTAATTATAAATAAAACGCTATTAAGGGTATTTATAGGATATTATTTAGAGTTTTAATATAATTTTAGAAACGAGATCTCTAAAAAGGAAACTTAAAGAGTCCGAGATCGGCTTTAAAAACTTAATTAATTAAAAAATAAAATAAAAGAGCTATAATAAAAAACTATAAAAAAAATAATAAAAAGAGTATAATAACTACTATAAACCCTAAGAATATTAAAAGGGCTAGCTCGTCTCTCTATTTATTTAGAACTTAAAGTTTAAAATAGGATAGCGAAAACTTTTATTTAAATTTATTAAACTATTTTAAATTTTAGAACGAATAAATAAATAGGTTTATTACTTAACTTTTTTTAAAAAGTACTCTAAGCTTTATAATATATTTTTAATAAACTTTTTTAAAAAATAACTAAATTATAAGGGTAGCGAACCCCTATTAATACTAAATTTAAAAAACGAGGATATTAAATAGGAATTAAATTAAATAGTTAACTGTTATAATATTAAAAATAGTCGCTTTTATTTAGTTAAATAGATAAGCTAGCTTTTAAAATACGACTTTTAAATTAATAAAGAAGATATATAAAACGCTATAAAAGTAGTTAGGAATTACAAAAAAAAGGTTTAAAAGGGGATTAATAAATAAAAAAATAAAACTTTTATAATTCCTAAACTAAAAGAAGACTTTTTTTTAATAAAATAATAAACAAACCCGAGACTAGACTTATAAAGGTTATAATATAACTAAAACCTAGCTTAAATTATTAAGTTTATTAACTAAAAACTAACTTAGACTATTATAAAACGTAACTATAAAAATAAAAATAGCCCGCTATATTAATAATTTAATAAATAAAAGGGGGAGGACTTAGGTTAAAGAGCTCGGTTCTTTTATAAACCTTAATTAAAAAATAGAAAATATAAGGGTTACGGACCTCTATAAAAAGGTATTAATAAATTAAATAAATAACTTAGTTATAAACGTAGTACTTTTTAAAAAGTTATTAAGTTTATTAGCTTTAATTAAAAAGGAAAAGGTAGGGGTTAGTATAATATTTTTAAAATAAAATAAAAATTAGCGTAAAGAATAAAGAAATGCTATTAAAAAGGTTTAATTTATTTAGTTAATATATCCTAAATAGTTAAGGCTATTATAAATAATATAAAAGCGTATTTAATAAATATTTTTATAAAAAAAGTATAGCTTTTAATATTTATAATATTAAGTTTAGGGAGTAGTTAATAAAAAGCTATTATATAGAAGAGGTTTAGTTTAATTTATTTAAAGGACTTAGAAGCGGGCTAAAAAAACTCTTTATAATAATTAATATCGAGCTAGGTAAAGTGCTTTTATAAAGTTTAAGAAATGCCCGCGAAGTTATTATAAATATTAACTAGTTCGTTATATTAAAATAGTTAATTAAAGTTATAATAAATCTATAACGCGTTTTAAAAGTTATTAAAAAAAAGGGGAGTAATTTAAAAAAAGTTAGCGAATATTTAATAAAAATAAACGAAAAAGTTATTTATAGTTTTATATTTATTATTACGCTTAGTATATTAAATATAATAATTATTATTAATTAAAATAAAATAATAATCTAGGTTTAGGACGTTTTTTTAGGGGGTTCGGCCCTTTTCGTAGTAGTTATAAATAATATAAATATATTTAATATAAAAGAACTATATAGAGAAGTCTAGGAGCTCGGGGCTTAGGTTAAAAAAGAGGGGGGGATTTTTAAAGTCTTTTTTAAAGTTAAGCTCGGAATTATTAAAACTATTAAAACTAGAGCTATTAAAATAATTAAAAAAATTATTATCGTTATAGTTACTAATCGCTTCGTTATTATTATTTTTAATAAAAGAAAGAGATTAATACTCGTCGTTATTATTAATATTAATAATATAATTACCTTAGCTATTATTATTATTAGCCTTAGACTTTTTATTAATAATATCGTCGTTATTAATATTACGAGGCTAGTAATTAAAAAAATCTTTATTATATATTTAGGGGAGATCGGTAACGAGAAGGGGACTAAGTCTTTAGTTTTTAAAGTCGTCGTCCTTTATATTAAAAAAACTACCGAAATCGTTAATAGCTTAGTTAAATATAGTTACAAAGCTATTAAATTAATAAAAAAAAGTAAGAAAATCGTTATATAAAAAAAATAAAAAAAAGCTATTTAACGAGAAGTTAAAAAAAAGAAGAGTTTTTATAAATAAAACGCGTATAAAGAAAAAAAAAAGTTAATTATTGAAGTATAAAAAATATTTTTAAGGGAAGGTTTATAAATAATAATAAAAGTAAATAGAAGTCGAGGTATAATTATAAAAAGTAATCGTAATTATTTATTTTAGTTATTGAATAATAATATTTAATCTGGGCTAATAAAATAGTTTATAAATAGTAAATTGGAAATAAATTAGCTAGCTTTAATAATCTATATATTAAATCGGGATATTTACTTAACCGGGGCATAGTTATTATAAAGTAATTATAGCGCTACGTACTATAACTAACTCAGTTACTATTTTATAAAATAGGGGTACCTTTTAGCTAGCTTTTTATTTATAAGAAATATATTAAGATTTAGCTTCTATATATTATAGGACCTATTTATAAAATAGATACCTTTTCTATTCTTAGTTAACTTTATTCCGTTATACTAAGTACGCGCTTAGTTTAATATAGTAATTTCAATATAAAAACCGCGATATAATTTAAAATAAATAAACTACCCTATTATTTATTAATAATAGGCTAAGTAATATATTTACGTAGCGGTAATAGCTAAAAAGGTTAATTATAGAGGTTAGTTATAAAGGTTAGAGGCGGCCTTTAATTATAGAGATTTTAAACTTTAATAGCAATATAGAGGTTTTTAAAAAAAGGGCTAAAAGGGCTAATATCTAGCTACTCTTTATACTAGAGCTTATAAAAATTCTTTTTATCTTTATTACTTCCTATATTATTTATAAGCTACTCTCGATTTGAAACTTTAATAATAATATAGAGATTTTTCTTTAAAAAAAAAGAGCTAAAAGGGCTAATATTTAGCGTACTAAAGTTTAAAAAAATCTTCTTATTTTTATTATTTTTTATATTATTTATAAGCTTTTCTCTATTTAAATTAAATAAATTATCAAATAAACCTATTTAACGAACCTATTAATATATAAATTACTAGTTTATATTTAATGTATAGTTAGTGGTTACCGGGCTAGAACTTTAATAATGCCCCTCGATAAGTTTATTACTTTCGGACTAGGCCCCTTTTTTAAATAGCTTAATACTATAGCTATTATATAGTAGTTTTTTTCTTGCTTTATAAGTATAAAAAATCGACCTTAACGGGATTAGGCTTTTAAAAAAGATTATTTAATATAATATACTTTTTAATTATATAATATATATAGTATACCCTAAATATATACTTAACTTAATATAATAATTTCGATACAAAAACCGCTATATAATTCGGGATAAATAAGCTACCCTTTTTACTATATAATAGCGGTAGTTAAAAAGGTTAATTATAAAGGTCGGCTATAAAAGTTAGAAATAGCCTTCTTTAACTATAAAGGTTCTAAACTTTAATAATAACGTAGAGGTCTTTAAAAAAAGGGCTAAAAGGGCTAATATCTAGCTACTCTTTATATCAAAGCTCGTAAAGACTTTTTTTATCTTTATTACTTTTTATATTACCTATAAGCTCTATTTAAACTAAATAAATTATTAAATAAACCTATTAAACGAACCTATTAATATATAAACTACTAGTTAAGTAATTAGTTAAATAACTAGTTAAAACTAGTTCAAAGTCCGGCTAATTAAACTATATTAATAAAAAACTTACTTATTTAATATATAGTTAGTAATTAGCGGGCTAGGACTAACGATGCCCCTCGATAAGTCTACCCCCCTCGAACTAGGCCCCTTCTTTAACTAGCTCAATATTATAACTATTATAATTAATATAAATATATTTAAAAAATAATAAAATACTTTTTAATAATATAAAATTTAGCTAAATAACGGTATAAACGTTATAAATAACTAGGTTAATATTAATATTAAGATTTAATATATCGATACTAGCTTAATTATAATAACTAAAATAAATAAACTAAAAATATATAGGGTTAAAGTAATAAACTAATACTTAAAACGGCTCTTATAAACCCTCCTAGGTAACGATAATATTTATATAAAAATAGAGATTATACTAGACCTAGCTATTTACGTAGGCTAGTACTAGGAGGTTTTATATATATTAAAATAGGTAAAGCTCGCCTTCTAAACGGGTAACGGAAAATTAGGAGTTTTAGTTAGTAGTTAGGTTTAGAGCGCAATATACCTAGTTTTCTTTAATATATAATATATAGTACCCCTTTAAGGTCCAGCCCGCCTTATTAAGGGCTATCTTTACTTTTATAGGCAAGTTAGTTTATTAAAGTAAATATCGTATATTATTATATAATAAACTTTAAAACTAACTATAACCGGCTATAGCTATTAATATTAAATAAACTTAGATATTAATAACCCCGCTATAATATATTAATCGCTTTTTAAATAGCCGAAAATTACCCCTTACTTTTTCTCTTTATTTTATTTAATAATAACTTCTCTTTAATATTTTTATTTAATACGCTCGCTTACGCTCGTCCTAAGCTCTTAATTATATTATTAAGTCTAGATTTATTTATATTAATTTATTATATTAATAGGGCGCTAATAAAAGCAATATTTATTATAATATATTTATTTATTTTCTATAAATTAATATTATAAATATAGTATTTATTAAAGTAGTATCTTTATATATTTAGGTCGTTTAGTATAATGCTTATAGGATCGAACTTCTAGCTATTAAGGAAGCCCTAAGGGTCGATAAGTTATTAGCGTCTTAGTATTTCGACGTGTGCTTGAGCTTGATTAGGGGGCGATATATTAGATACTATGCGAGCGAGTATTTAGGATTAGAAACTAAGTAAGTAGACGATTCGATAATAATAATAATAGTAATAGCGTGATAACGGTAGATAGTAAGGGAAGTAGCGTTTTTGAACTTTAATAAAAGAAACGAGGTAATAAATATATATATATATATATATATGTACGGGTTGGATTTAAAAGTATACTAGATATTAATAATAAAGAGGGCAGCGTTATTCTTAACAATAGTAACGAGGGTATCTCCAATATTACTATTATAAGCTACTATTACCTAGAGGGCTATAAACTTAGCTAAGTAAGTAGTTTATAAAATAATAGCGTTATATATTTTAATATTACTATTAATTAATCTATAATTAAAAGAAAGGAAAGTTAAAAAGGTAAAAAGAAATTTAAAAAAATAGTTTATTAAAATAGTAAGAGTATTTATTAATACTATATTTCTATATTATATTAACGATATTAAGAATTGCCCGAGTAGTATATAAAGGTAGAATATTAAAATAAATTAAAATAAATAATATATAGTACGGCCCCGGCAGATTGCTCTATTAGGGGGACTATAGCTATCATAGTTATTATAAATATATTTAAAAAATCATAAAATACCTTTTAATAATATAAAGTTTAATTAAATAATTATATAAGTATTATAAATAGCTAAGCTAAATTAATATTAAGATTTAGTATATCGATATTAGCCTAGTTATAATAGCTAAAATAAACGGGCTAGAAATATATAAAGTTTAAATAATAAATTAATATTTAAAACGGCTTTTATAAGCCCCCCCCCCTGGGTAATAATAATATTTATATAAAAAAAAGAGATTATATTAGACTTAGTTACTTATATAGGCTAGTACTAAAAGGTTTTATTTATTTTAAAGTTCTGCCTTTACTACTTACTTAGGCAATTCTCGATATCGTTTATATAGTATTTATATATAATATTAGTAAATACTCTTACTATCTTAATAAACTATTTATTTTTTAGTTTTCTACTTTTTTAATTTTTTCTTTTATAAAAAATTTATATTTATAAATTAATTAATAGCAATACTAAAGTACATAACGCTATTACTTTATAAACTATTTATTTAGCTAAGTTTATAGCCTGTTTAAATAATAATAGTCTATAATAATAATATTAAAAATACCCTCGTTATTATTATAAAGAATAACGCTACCCTCTTTACTATTAATACTTAGTATACTTTTAATTTTAACCTATATATATATATATATATATTTATTACTTTATTTCTTTTTTTAAAATTAAAAAACGCTATTTCCCTCGCTATTTATTATTATTGCGCTATTACTATTATTGTTACTATTAAATCGTGTATTTTAAATATATATTGAAATATTAAAACATTAATAACTTACTGACTCCTAGGGCTTTTTTAATAGCTAGAAGTTCGATTTAATAAATATTATACTAAATAACTTAGATATATAGAGATATTATCCCCCCGACGGAGCAATCCGCCGGGGCCGTACCGTGTATTACGTATTGGGGAAAACTAGGTATATTGCGCTCTAAACCTAACTACTAACTAAAACTCCCGACCTTCCACCGCTTCTAGCCGTCTAAAGGGCAAGCTTTACCTACTCTAACGTATATAAGACCTCCTAGTACTAGCCTGCGTAAATAACTAGGTCTAGTATAATATACTCCTTCTCGTCGAGGGTCAAGGGACCCCTTATATAATCCTTTATATCTATAATATAGCTTATATCCGAGGGGTTATTAACTCTATAGAATATAATTTCTAAACTAGTATTAATATACTAAATTTTAGTATTTATACCGGCCTAGCTATTTATAGCGTTTATACTATTACTTAGCTAGATTTTATATTATTAAAGGGTATTATACTATTCTTTTAGCGTATTTACGTTAGTTACGATAGCTAGGGCGTCGAGGGGGCCTAATCTATCGAGCCCTAGAGGGGGAGACCTATCGAGGGGCATCGTTGGCCCGCTAATTGCTAACTATATATTAGATAAGTAGGTTCTTGTCAAAGTAGTCGTTTAACTAGCCGACCACTTAACTAGTTATCTAACTAGTTATCTATCTAGTTAGTAATTTATATATTAATAGGTTTTTTTAATAGTTTATTTAGTTTAAATCGAGTAGGTTATAAGTAATATAAGAAGTAATAAGGATAAATAAAATCTTTACGAGCTTTAATATAAGTAGCTAAATATTAGCCCTTTTAACCCTTTTTTTAAAAACCTTTACGTCGCTATTAAAGTTTAGAACCTCTATAGTTAAGGGCCGCTTCCGACCTTTATAACCGACCTTTATAATTAACCTTTTTAATTACCGCCGCTATATAAAGGGTAGCTTATTTATCCCGAATTATATAGCGGTTTTTATATCGAAATTATTATATTAAGTTAAGTATATATTTAGAATATATTACGTATATTATATAGTTAAAAAGTATACTATATTGTATAATTTCCTTTAAAAGCCTAATCCCGTTAAGGTCGATCTTTTATACCTATAAAGCCAGAAAAAAAACCACTATATATAGAGATATTATTTTAATAAATACTATATTTATAATATTAATTTATAAAAGATAGATAGATATATTATAATAAACGTTACCCTTATTATCGCCCTATTAATATAATAAAGTAATATAAACAAAGCTAGGTTTAATAATATAATTAAGAGGTTATAAAGAGCGTAAATAAGCGTATTAAATAGGAGTATTAAAAAGAGGTTATTTTTAAATAAAATAAAAAGAGAAAGTAAAGGGTAATATTTAGCTATTTGAAAGAGTTTTACTATCAGGGAGGTGCTTTTTAGCTATCTAGGAGGTAGTTTACTTTTTTAAGCTAGTTAAAGCTTATATATTGACCCTAGGTTTTTTTAGTTAATAGAGTTATTAGTTTAAATAATTACTAGAGAATATAAAAAACGGTATATTACGTAATAAATAAAATTAAAAACTATTTCAGGTTTTATTATAATAATTAACGAATTTTAATAAATCACCCTCTATAGTTAATCGACGTCTATGTATCCTATTTATATAAATTTATTAAATTTTAATAAAGGTAGTACCCCTAAGCCTAACTCAAAGCAATTCTATTATTATGATCTTTTTATTATTATTAAATCTATTATAATAATAATTAAGTTTTAGGTACCTCCCTAAACGATTCCTTTAGTTATTAGAACCCTCTTTTTGAATTATGACTAGTTACGATATATATTAGCCTTGATAGGCCTAGGTAGTAAGTTCTTTACTTTTTTTAATATTTATAATATACTATTTAATAATAAAAGAAGTCTATTTATAATATGAGCGGTATTTAATAGTAGTTTATTTATAATAAGCGCGCTATTGAATAATAGTTTATTTATAATAAGCGTACTATTTAACGGCACTATTAGAATAATTTTAAAGTTATAAGATTATTGATAAGTATTTATAATTACTAAGAGCTCTTGAAATCAAAATGCGGTATTATAAAAGTCCTATATAGGGGTTTCTCTCTAGCTTTATAAGTATAAAAGATCGACCTTAACGGGATTAAGCTTTTAAAAAAAATTAAATAATATAGTATATTCTTAACTATATAATATATACAATATACTTTAAATACGCGCTTAATTCAATATATCAATTTCGATATAAAAACCGCTATATAATTTAGAATAAATAAGTTATTGCGGTAATAGTAACTAAAAAGGTCGATTATAAAGGTCGGCTATAAAGGTTAAAAACGGCTTTTTTTAATTATAAAGGTTCTAAACTTTAATAATAACGTAGAGGTTTTTAAAAAAGGGGCTAAAAGGGCTAGTATTTAATTCCTTTTTAAAGCTCGTGAGGGTTTTTTTATCTTTATTACTTTTTATATTACTTATAAACTACTCTTAATTTAAATTAAATAAACTATTAAATAACCCTATTAATATATAAACTACTAGCTAGATAGATAACTAGTTAAATAACTAGGTAAACGGTCGGCTAGTTAAATAATTACCTTAATAAGAACCTATTTATTTAATATATAGTTAGTAATTAACGGGCTAGGACTAACGATACCCCTCGATAGATCTCCCCCTCTAGGGCTTAATAGATTCTTAAGCCCCGTAAATACCCTAAGTATTATAATTAATATAAATACGTTAAAAAAATAGCGTAATACCCTTTAATAATATAAAATTTAGCTACATAATATTATAAACGCTATAAATAGCTAGGCTAATATAAACATTAAAATTTAGTATATTAATATTAATTTAAGAATTATATTTTGTAGAGCTAATAACCCTTTAAATACGAGCTATATTATAAATATAAAGAATTATATAAAGGGTCCCCTAACTCTTAACGAAAAAGAGTATATTATATTAGACATAGATATTTATATAGGCTAGTATTAAAAGGTTTTATTTGTTTTAAAGTTTTGCCTTTGCGTACTACTCGGGCGATTCTTAATATTATTTATATAGTATATAGTCGTTTTTTTCTAGCTTTATAAGCGCAAAGGATCGACTTTAACGAGATTAGGCTTTTAAAGAAAATTATATAATATAATATACTTTTTAACTATATACTATATAATATACTTTTTAACTATATACTATATAATATACTTTTTAACTATATACTATATAATATACTTTTTAACTATATACTATATATAATATACCCTAAGTACGCGCTTAACTTAATATAGTAAGTTCGATATAAAAACCGCTATATAATTTAAAATAAATAACTTATTTTATATAGTAGTAATAGCTAAAAAAGTCGATTATAGAGGTCGGCTTTAAGAAGTTAAAGGCGGCCCTTAACTATATAGGTTTTTAAAAAGGGCTAAAAGGACTAGTATTTAGCTACTTTTTAAAGCTCGTAAAGATTTTTTGTCTTTATTACTTTTTATATTATTTATGAACTTCTTCTTATTATAATTAAATGAATAACTAAATTAACTTATCAAATAAACCTATTAATATATAAATTATTAGCTAGGTAATGGATTAAATAACTAGTTAGAATTAGTTAAGAGTCCGGCTAGTGTAATTATATTAATAACAACTTATTTTATCAATAATACCCTTTAATAAATCTATCCCCCTCGGACTAGGCCCTTTCTTTGACTAGCTTAACGCCGTAGTTATTATAATTAACGTAAATACGTTTAAAAAGTAATAAAATACTTTTTAATAATACGGACTTTAACTAAATAATAATATTAATATTATGAATAGCTAAGCTAATATTAATATTGAATTTTAATATATTAATATTAATTTATTTATAATAGTTAAAATAAATAAATTAAAAATATATAAAGTTAAAATAATAAATTAACATTTAAAACGGCTTTTATAAGCCCCTTTAAATAATAATAATATTTATATAAAAGAAGAGATTATATTAGATTTAGCTATTTATATAGGTTAATATTAAGAGGTTTTATACATATTAAATTAAATAAAGCTTACCCTCTAAACGGGTAGTGGAAGGTTAGGAGCTACTTTAGTTAGTAATTAAGCTTAGAGCGTAATATACTTAGTTTTCTTTAATATATAATACACGGTATAGTCCCGGCGGATTGCTCTATTGGGGGAAGGCTTTACAAATATAAAAGATCGACCTTAATAGGATTAGGCTTTTAAAATAAAATAAATAATATAATATACTTTTTAATTATAAATATACATAATATACCCTTAGTACGCGCTTAATCTAATATAGTAATTTTAATATAAAAAGCGCTATATAATTCAGGATAAATAAACTATCATAATAGTAATAATAAGAAAGGTAGATTATAAAGGTTATATAAAGTTTAAAAGCGGCCCTTAATTATAGAGGCTCTAAACTTTAATAACGACGTAAAGATTATCAAAAAAGGGCTAAAAGGGCAAATATTCAGAGCTTATAAAAATTCTTTTTATCATTATTATTTTCTATATTATTTATAAACTACTCTCGAGTTAAATTAAATAAATTACTAAATAAACTTATTAATATATAAACTATTAGTCAAATAGATAACTAGATAAATAACTAGTTAAGTAGTTAGCTACTTAAATAACTACTTCGATAAGAACTTAATAATACCCCTTAATAGGTCTCCCCCTTTAAAACTCGATAAATTAGGCCCCTTTAATACCCTAGTTATTATAACTACTATAAGTATATTTAAAAAATAGTATAATACCTTTTAATGAAATAGAATTTACTTAAATAATAATATAAACGCCGTAAATAACCGGGCTAATATAGATATTAAAATCTAATATTTATTTTAATATTCTACTTTTACTAGCTACTCGGGCAATTCTCGATATCGTTTATATAGTATTAATACACGGTATTAATAAATACTCTTACTATCTCGATCGACTATTTTTTTTAAAATTTCTTTTTACCTTTTTAACTTTCCTTTTTTTCATTATAAATTAATTAATAGTAATATTAAGCGTATAACGCTACTACTTTATAAACCTATACTTACTTAGCTAAGTTTATAGCCCCTCTAGGTAATAATAACTTATAATAATAATATCGGAGATACCCTTATTACTATCGTTAAAAATAACGCTACTCTTTATAAAACATTTTTAACTTTAACCTATATATATAGATATATTCCTTACTTCGTTTCTTTTATTAAAATTTATAAACGCTTCTCTTGCCGTTTATTACTATTACTATTAAATATTTATTTACTTAAATATATATCGAAATACCGAGACATTAATAACTTATTAACCTTTAGGGCTTCTTTAATAGCTAGAAGTTTGATTTTATAAATATTATACTAAATAACCCCGATATATAAAGAGACCGTTTTAATAAATACTATATTTATAATATTAATTTATAAAAAACGGATAGATATATTATAATAAATATTACTTTTATTAATACCTTATTAATATAATAAAATATAAATGAATCTAGATTTAATAATATAATTAAGAACTTAAAAAGAGCGTAAGCGAGCGTATTGAATAGGAATATTAAAAAGAGGTTATTATTAAATAAAATAAAGGGAGAAAATAAAGGGTAGTTTTTAGCTATTTAAAAAGTAATTAATATATTATAGCGGGGTTATTAATATTTAAATCTAGTTAATATTAATATCTATAGCTAGCTATAATTAGTTTTAAAGTTTATTATATAGTAATATACGATATTTATTTTAATAAACTAATTTATTTATAAAGGCAAAGATAGCCCTTAATAAGGCGGGCTGGACCTTAAAGGGTTAAAATCTAATATATTAATATTAATTTAGAATATTATATATTATAAAGTTAATAAGCCTTTAAATACGAGCTATATCATAAATATAAAGGATTATATGAAAGGACTTTTATTTTTAATAAAAAGGAGTATATTATACTAAACCTAGCTATTTATAAAAGTTTTACCATCCGGGCAGTACTGTTTAGCTATCTAGGCAGTAATCTACTTTTTTAGCTAATTAGTACCTACTGCCTTAACTTTAAATCTTTAAGCCCTTCTATACTTATTTATAGGCTATCTAGCGCACCTACCTCTTACTCAGCGCCGTACTTATAAGAAGTAGCTATATATAGTTATTGCTTATAATGGTAATTATTTACGGTTATAATTAATTATAGTTATAATTACTTATTTTAAGTTATTTAACTATTTATTACTATATTAATTTAAATTAAAATCGGTTATTATAATAGCGGGTAACTATAACCGTTAGTAATTATGACTATAGGTAGTTACTATATATAGCGTCTAGGTATAAGTATAGGGTATAGTCTAAGCTTCTGTATAGAAGGCTTTAATTAGCTAAGAAAGTAGATTACTACCCGGATAGTAAAACTTATTTATATAGGCTAGTACGAAGAGGTTTTATATATATTAAAGTAAATGAAGCTCGCCTTCTAAACGGCTAAAAGCGGCGGAAAATCAAGAGCTATTAATAAAAATAAGAAAATAGTTAAGTCGGTTAATTTGAATTAGTAAGTAGGTTGAGAGCGCAATATACCTAATTTTCCTTGATACGTAATATATAGTACGGCCCCGGCAGATTGCTCTATTAGGGGGACTAAATAATTATAATTTAGGGGTTTTTTATACTCCCGAACTCTATTTAACCTCGTTAATTTATTGATAAAAAAGTGAATAATCTCTTTTTAATAGTTAAGTCGTTCTATATAAAATCATTTAATAAAGTCGTTAAAAAAAGCTAATACTATAGTACCGGGTTTTTTATATACTATACTTAGTAAGTGATTCTTTTAATACAATAATAATATATATACTTTTTTATTTCTTTTATCCTCTTTTGATTTTTCTTTTTATATTTAAATGAATAAATCTTTACAAAGTTATAAACTATTTAAATTATAGAATAAGGGGGTTCGATTTAATTCTTTATTTTAGCCTAGGTATAATATAAAATATAATGTACTTTTTATAAATAGGACGGAAGCCTTAATCGTTTTACTATTAATTAATTATTAATAAGTTCGTTATTTATAGTTAATAAAGAATATTTATAGCTCGTTTATATTAATACCTATTACTTTTTAAGATACTAATTAACTACTAATGTACTCTTTTCCCCCCTAATTATTAATATTACATCAATCCTATATTTCTATTCTATATTAACTATATCAATTTTTAAAAGCTTAAATATTATAATAATACAATTAAATACTATAACTAAAAGAATAAAGAAAAGTAAGTTTAATATATTAAATAGATTTAAACTTAATGTTTTTAAAAAACTATTATAAAAATTAGCCTTTTTTTAAACTAGGCCTTATAAAGGATTTACTAAGCCCTAGCTATAGCCTTATAGCTAAGTTATACTAAGTTAAATACTTATATAGCGGGCACTCTTATAGTAATATACTTTAAATACGTATATAATTGAATATAATAAATTCGATATAAAAACCGCTATATGATTTAAAATAAATAAGCTACCCTTTTTATGTATATAATAATAATAGTTAAAAAGGTTAATTATAGAAGTTAATTATAAAGATTAGAAATAGCCCTTAATCAAAAAGGGTCTAAATTTTAATAATTATATAGAGGTTTTTAGAAAAAAGGCTAAAAAGGTTAGTATTTAGCTATTTAGAGGTTATAAGAATTCTTTTTATCTTTATTCTTTTTGATATTATTTATAAGCTCGATTTGAGCTAAATAAGCTACTAAATAAACTTATTAATATATAAACTACTAGAGTTAGTAGCTAGCGGGCTAGGACTAATAATGCCCCTCGATAGGTCTCCCCCTCTAGGGTTTAATAAATTGAGCCCCCTTAATACCCTACTTATTATAACTAATATAAATATATTAGAAAAGTAATATAATACCTTTTTATAATATAAAATTTAACTAAATAATAATATAAACGCTATAAATAGCTAGGCTAATATAAATATTGAGATTTAATATATTTATATTGGTTTAAAAATTATATTCTATAAAGTCTATAACTTTTTAAATACGAACTATATTATATATATAAAAAATTATATAAAGAGTCCTTTAACTTTTAATAAAAAAGAGCATATAGTGGTTTTCTTTTTAGCTTTATAAATATAAAAGATCAACCTTAACGGTTTTAGGCTTTTGAAAGAAATTATATAATATAGTATACTTTTTAATTATATAATATACGCAATATACCCTAAATACGCACTTAATTTAATATAGTAATTTTAATATAAAAACCGCTATAGAATTTAAAATAAAACAATTACTTTTTTATTATATAGCGACGGTAATTAAAAAGGTCGATTATGAAAGTTAACTATAAAGATTAAAAGCGGCTTTTTTTAACTATAGAAGTTTTTAAAGGGCTAAAAGGGCTAACATTTACCTACTTAGAGCTTATAGAATTTCTTTTTAATTCTATAACTTTCTATATTATTTATAGATTTCTTTATTCAAACTAGTTAAATTACTAAATTAACCTATTATACGAACCTATTAATGTATAAGCTACTAGCTAAATAACTAATCAAATAATTGATTAGAACTAGTTAAGAGTCTAGTTAACTAAACTATATTAATAAAAACTTTATTTTAATAATGCCTCTTAATAAGTCTACCCCCTTCAGACTAGGCCCCTGTTTTTAATTAACTTAACGCTATAGCTATTATAATTAACATGAATATACTTATAAATTAGAGTACTTTTTAATAATATAGAATTTAGCTAAATAATTATATAAGTATTATAAATAGCTTATAGCCCCCTAACGGAGCAATCCGCCGGGGCCGTACCGTATAATGCGTATCAAAGAAAACTGGGTATATTACCTCTATAAGCCTTTATTACTAATATCTAGCACACTTCTAGCTTTAACTTGTATATATATATATATATATATTCGTTACCTCGTTTTTTATATTAAAGTTAAAAAACGCTACTTTCCTTACCGTTTATCGTTATTATTATTAAATCGTTTATTTAAAAAATATATTATTAAAATACTTAGACGCTTAGATATTATTAACCCCTAGGGCGTCTTTAATAACTACTGAAATTCGATCTTATAAATATTATAACAAAGGACCCCAAACTATAATAAAATCGTTTGGAAAAAAAATAAATTCAATATTATTAACTTAAAGATCTAAAATAGATATATTAATACCGGTATTATTATTATTGTTGTTATTTAATTTATATATTATAATCTTAAAATACTTAATTACTTTTAAAATATTATAAATATTTTAGAATTATAATATAAAAGTAAATTGAAAAAGATTAAAAGGGATATTTTAAAGTTATCAAATAGGGTAGAAAATAGAAAGTAATTTTTAGTTATTTAAAGAGTAATTAATATATTATATCGTTAATAATGGCTATAGCTAGCTATAGTTAGCTTTCAAATTTGTTATTTAGTAATATATAATATTTATTTATATAAACTAACTTACCTATAAAAGCGAAGATAGCCCCTAATGAGGCGGGCTGGACCCTAAAGAGACGATAATATCTATATAAAAAAAGAAATTATACTAGACCTAGTTATTTATATAAGCTGATATTAAGAGGTTTTATTTATTTTAAAGTTCTACTTTTACGTACTACTCGGGCAATTCTTAATATCGTTTATATAGTATTAATACTTAGTATTAATAGATATTTTTATTATTTTAATAAACTATATTTTTTGGATTTCCTTTTACCTTTTTAACTTTCCCTCCTTTAACCACGGATTGATTAACGGCGATTTAAGAGGTTTTATATATATATTAAAACAAATAAAGCTCGCCCATTAGACAGGTAGCGGAAGGTTAGGAGCTATTAATATGAAGGAGGAAATAGTCGAGTTAAGTAACTATTTTAGTTAGTAATTAAGTATAGGCCGCAATATACTTAGTTTTTTTTTAATACGTAATATATAGTACGGCCCTAGTAAATTGCTCCGTCGGGGGGATAAAAGAGAGTATATTATATTAAATTTAGTTATTTATATAGACTAATATTAAAAGTTTTTATATATTTAAAAGTAAGTAAAGCTTGCTCTCTAAATAAATAGTAAAAGGTTAGGAGCTATTAATAGAAAAAAGAAAATAGTTAAGTTAGTTAACTATTTTAGTTAGTAATTGGTTTAGAGCGTAATATAACTAGAGTTTTTTTTAAAATATATAATATATAGTACGGCCTTTCCCCCGATAGAGCAATCTACCGGGGCCGTACTATATATTACGTATTAAAGAAAATTAAGTATATTACGTTCTAAACCTAATTACTAACTAAAATAGTAGTTAATTAACTCGACTATTTTCTCTTTTTTATTAATAGCTCCCGACCTTCTATTATCTATTTAAAAAACGAGCTTTATTTATTTTAATATATATAAAACCTCTTAATATTAGCTTATATAAATAGCTAGGTTTAATATAATATATTCCTTTTTATTAAAAGTTAAAGGACTGTTTATATAATTCTTTATATTTATAATATAGCTCGTATCCGAGGGGTTATTAGCTTTATAAAATATAATTTTTAAATTAATATTAATATATTAGATTTTAATATTTATATTAGCCCGGCTATTTATAGTATTTATATTATTATGTAACTAGACTTTATATTATTAAAAGGTATTATACTATATTTCTATTATATTTATATTAATTATAATAACTAAAGCGTCGAGGGGGCCTAAAAATCTATTAAGCTTTAGAGGGGGAGACCTATTGAAAGGTATTGTTAATAAAATAGGTTCTTATTAAAGTAATTAGTTAACTAGCTAACTATTTAACTAGTTATTTAACTAATTATCTATCTAGCTAGTAATTTATATATTAATAAGTTTATTTAGTAGTTTATTTAGTTTAAATAGAGATTTATAAATAATATAAGAAATTATAAAGATAAAAAGAATTTTTACGAGTTCTAAAGAGTAGCTAGATATTAATCTTTTTAGCCCTTTTTTTTAAAAAACCTTTACGTTATCATTAAAATTTAAAATCTTTATAGTTAAGGGCTATTTTTATCCTCTACGGCCGACCTTTATAGTTAACCTTTTTAGTTATTACCGCTATATAAATAAAGAGGGTAGTTTATCTATTTTAAATTATATAGCGGTTTTTATATTAAAATCACTATATTAAGTTAAGCGCATACTTAGGGTATATTATATATATTATATAGTTTAAAAGTATATTATATTATATAATTCCTTTTAAAAGCCTAATCCCGTTAAGGTCGATCTTTTATACTTATAAAGCTAGGAAAAAACTACTATATAGTACGGCCTTAGCGGATTGCTTTATCGTAGGGCTTAATATTACGGCTAGCTAATTATAATAAATATATTAATAAAAGTTAAAGCTATAAAAGTTAAGTAAATAATATCGTAATTATAAATAGTTCCCTAAAACTATATTTATAAATTATAAAGTAAGTAAAGCTTTAGTAATTAATTATTGTTTTATTAAAAAGGGTTTTTAATAAAGATAGCTAAAAGCGACTATAAAATCTAATATTAAGTTAATTATTTAAAAAGCTATAAAAAGTCTATTTTTCAGCCTAGCTCGAGTCTATATTATATATAGGTCCTGATTTTAAATATATCCTTTATTTATATATTTACTTTATTAATCAAAAATTACTAAATAAATACTAATAACTATTTATTTAGAGTAATTATTTATTTCAAAGTTCTACCTTTACTAAATCCTCAAACAATTCTCAATATCGTTTATATAGTATTAATATATAGTATTATTAAATACTCCTACTATTTCAATAAACTATTCGTTTTTTAATTTTTCACTTTTTTAACTTTCCTTTTTTTCATTATAGATTAATTATATTAACGGTAATATTAAGCGCACAACGCAATACCTTTTTAAATTTACGTGCGTACGTAGCTAAGTTTATAGCCCTTTAAATAATAAAAATTTATAACGGTAATATCGGAAATACCCTTTTTACTATTTTTAAAATAACGCCGCCCTTTTTATTACTAATATATTATAGGTTTTCGTATTTATCTACGTACTATCTCCTTTACTTATATAATTATACGTCCGCTTATATAATATTAGTGGATTTCTAAATAAGCGGGTCCTAGGTTAAGCCTTTAAATATTTTAATATTTTCTCTATTATATAATTACTTTATACTTATATCTAAATAATAGCGCTTTTAATTAAAGTAGTTTAGCTTTATTTAATAAGTTAACTATAATAATTAATTATATTATTAATCTAGTTATATAGGTATTAGTTATATAACTGCGCGTTATATAGGTATTAGTTATATAACTGCGCGTTATATAGGTATTAGTTATATAACTGCGCGTTATATAGGTATTAGTTATATAACTGCGCGTTATATAGGTTTAATATACCTAACGGAGCAGTCTACCGGGGCCGTATTATATATTACGTATTAAAGAAAACTAGGTATATTACGTTCTAAACTTAATTATTAATTAAAATAGTAATTAACTAACTTAACTATTTTCTTTCTTTTATTAAAAACTCCTAACCTTTTGTTATCTATTTAAAAAGCAAGCTTTATTTATTTACATATATATAAAACCTCTTAATATTAACCTATATAGATAACTAGGTTTAATATAATATATTTTTATTTATTAAAAGTTAAAGGACCTTTTATATAATCCTTTATGTTTATAATATAGCTCGTATTCAAAGGGTTTTTAGCTCTATATAATATAATCTTTAAACTAACGTTAATATATTAGATTTTAATATCTATATTAGGCCGGTTATTTATAGCGTTTATATTATTACTTAGCTAGATTTTATATTATTAAAAGGTATTATATTACTCCTTTAGTATACCTATATTAGCTACGATAGCTAGGGTATTAAAGGGGCCTAAAAATCTATTAAGCCCTAGAGGGGGAGACCTATCGAGGGGTATTATTAGACTAGTAGTTTATATATTAATGGGTTTATTTAGTAGTTTATTTAGTTTGAATCGAGCTTATAGGTAATATAAAAAGTAATAAAAATAAAAAAAAGCTTTATAAGCTCTAATATAAAGAGTAGCTAAATATTAGCCTTTTTAGCCCTTTTTTAAAAAACCTCTATATTATTATTAAAGTTTAGAACTTTTATAGTTAAGGGCCGCCTCTAACCTTTATAGCTAACTTTTATAGTTAAGCTTTCTAGCTATTACTATTATATAAATATATTACTTAGCTTATTATTAATAAATAATAAAATAACTTATTTATTTTAAATTATATAGCGGTTTTTATATCGAAATTATTATACTAAGTTTAGTGCGTATTTAGAGTATATTATATATATTATATAGTTAAAGAGTATATTATGTTATATAATTTCTTTTAAAAGCCTAATCTTATTATGGTCGATCTTTTATATCTATATAGCGGTTTTTTTTTCCGGCTTTATAAGCGCAAAAGATCGACCTTAATAGGATTAGGCTTTTAAAAGAAATTATTTAATATAATATACTCTTTAACTATATAATATATATAATATACTCTAAATACGCGCTAAACTTAGTATAATAATTTCGATATAAAAACCGCTATATAATTTAAAATAAATACGTTATTTTATTATTTATTAATAATAAGCTAAGTAATATATTTATATAATAGTAATAGCTAGAAAGCTTAACTATAAAAGTTAGCTATAAAGGTTAAAGGCGGCCCTTAACTATAAAAGTTCTAAACTTTAATAACGACGTAGAGGTTTTTAAAGAAAGGGCTAAAAGGGCTAATATCTAGCTACTTAGAGCTCGTAAAGATTCTTTTTATCCTTATTACTTCCTATATCACCTACAAGCTACTCAATTCAAACTAAATAAATTACTAAATCTTTTGTATTTATAAAGCCAGAAAAAAACTACTATATAGGTTTAATATACGATATAGAATTTATAATATATATATATAAGTTTTATTATCTAGGCAGTACTATTTAGCTATCCGGGTAATAACCTACTTTTATATAGCCTTTATAACTAACCAAAGTAAAGTAATTTTTAGTATACCTTCCCTAACTTATTACCTATACTTACTACGCGGGCCTAAGCTTAAAACCTTTACTTTCTAGATATATACTTTGTACTTCTATTTCTAATTATATTTTTATTTACCTACTTCTACCTACTTACTATTACTTTTACCTACCTATTTACTTACTTACTTTAACTTATTTTTACTTAACTACTTTAATTTCTAACCTCTATTACTACGTCGTTACTATTACGTAGTTAATTAATAATCGATTTATTACGAATTTTAATACTAAAGGTCAATTTAGTAGACTTTTATACTAATACTACTCTTTTTCTATATATTAAAAACCCTTTTATAAACGGCGCGCTTACTAATCTAATTAACGCCTTTATAATTACCCTCTAGGCCTTTACCTATAACTATGGCTTTATAATCGTTTACTATAATAGTTCTAACTATATAAATAGCTAGGCTATTTATTATACTTTATAATATAACTAAGACTTAGTCTATTAAACTAAAGGTATTAGTCTTTATTAATTAAAAATCTAAAAGTATTACGGCTAGCTAGTTATAGTAAGTATATTAATAAAAGTTAAGGCTATAGTACTAAATAAACAGTATCGTAATTATAAATAGTTTCTTTAAAACTATATTTATAAATTATAAAATAAATAAAACTTTAGGATTAATTATAGTCTTTTTAAAAAGAGTTTTTAAGAAAAATAGCTAAAAGCGATTATAGAATATAATATTAAATTAATTATTAAAAAAGCTATAAAAAGTCTATTTTAAAGCCTAGTTTAAATCTATACTATATATAAATCTCGTTTTTAAATATATTCTTTATAATACTTTTATTTATTATTATTTAATAGTTTATAAAATAGTTATCTATTTAATTATTTTATAATCGTTTCTTTTATTTATTTACAGGTATCTGTTCTTTATTTTATTATATAATTATAGTTACGTAACTTATCCTATAGTTCTTTTATTTTAAAAAGAGTTACGCTAAGTCCGTTTTTCTATATCTAGAAAACAATAGCCGCCGTAGGTCCTATAGGGCAGGCCCTAGCCTTATTATATGTATTAGGTTGTAATAAAAGGTCAGCTACCCTTAATAAAGTTTAGTTATTATTTGTATTTAAAATAAGAAAAGTAAATACTTTAAATTAAGATAAGAGATTATAACTACGGCCTATCCCTCTACTTATCGGTCTACTCTACTTACCGCTAACTTTTCACTAACTAAACCGCCTTTATTAATAATTTATTAAAATATAATACTATTAAGCCTCGTAAAATCTTTATAATAATGTATAACTATATACCTAATATACTATTATATTTTAATTAAAAAGATATTTATAATAAATATTAAAAATAGTAGCTCGAGCACTTTATTAATAAAACCTTTATTTAAGCAGATTTTTATAATATTTAGACTTATAGCCTTTATTATTATAATTTATAAAATGAAAAAGACCTCAATATACCCGAGGCTATATTATAGATTTATTTATAATATAAAAAAATATAAAAGCGCTTTTTAGAAACAGTTAGCTTTAATAATATATATAAAACTAATAAATTTAAAATACCTCTTTTTTAAGTTATTAATATTATAAATACTAGCTCGCTATTTAACTATACTTTTATTATTATTTTATTAAAACGCTACGAATTACATAACTTCTTTATATAATTTTTTAATACTATTTAATACAAGTCAAGTACTTAAATACTATATATAACTATTATTAACTTTAAAAACACTTTATATTTAGCTATATTTAAAGTCCTATTTACTATTTAACTCTGACTTTATATTTTTTATATTAATATAAATATAAACCTTAATATCAAATATAAAATAGCTAAGTAACGGCGCTATAAAAGTTTAAAATAACTTTAAAGTTAATAAAAATAAAGAATTCGTTAAAGCTTTTATATTAATCTATAAAAATAAAAACAACCGCTATTATTACCCTTTTTTATAACCTTTGAATTATAGTATTTAATAAGATTTTATATATTAATAAATCCTTTATCTCTTTAAAGTCTAGCCCGCTTTATTAAAGGCTATCTTTGCCTTTATAAATAAGTTAGTTTATTAAATTAAATATTATATATTACTATATAATCCCCTTAACGGAGCAATCCGCCGGGGCTATACTATATATTATATATTAAAGAAAACTAGGTATATTACGCTATAAACCTAATTACTAACTAAAATAGTTCTTAACTTTTTTTTACCTATTTAAAAAGTAAGCTTTATGTATTTTAATGTATATAAAACCTTTTAGTACTAGCCTGTATAAATAGCTAGGTCTAGTATAATCTCTTCTTTTATATAAATATTATTATTATTTAGGGGGGCTTATAAAAGCCGTTTTAAATACTAGTTTATTATCTAAACTTTATATATTTTTAATTTATTTATCTCGGCTATTATAACTAAATTAATATTAATATATTAAATCTTAATATTAATATAAGCCCGGCCGTTTATAACGTTTATATTATTATTTAGCTAAATTCTATATTATTAAAAAGTATTTTATTACTTTTTAAATATATTTATATTAATTATAATAGCTACGGTATTAAGCTAATTAAAAAAGGGGCCTAGTCCGAGGGGAATAGATTTATTAAAAGGTATTATTAAAATAAGTTTTTATTAATATAGTTTAACTAACCGGACTCTTAACTAGTTTTATTTAGTTATTTAGTTAATTATTTAGTTTATAATTTATATATTAATAGGTTCGTTTAATAAATGTATTTGATAATTTATTTAATTTAAATTATAAATAATATAAAAAGTAATAAAAATAAAAAAAAATCTTTATAAGCTTTAAAGAGAAGCTAAATATTAGCTATTTTAGCCCTTTTTTTTAAAAAAAAAAACCTTTATATTATTATTAAAGTTTAGAACCTTTATAATTAAGGGCCGCTTTTAACCTTTATAGCTAACCTCTATAGCCGACCTTTATAATTAACTTTTTTAATTATTATTACTACGTAATAAAAAAGGTAACTTATTTATCCCGAATTATATAACGGTTTTCGTATTAAATTATTATATTGAATTAAGCGTATACTTAGGGTACATTGCGCATATTATATAATTAAAAAGTATATTTTGTTATATAATTTTTTTAAAAGCCTAATCCCGTTAAAATCGATCTTTTGTACTTATAAAGCTAGAAAAAAATCACTATATATTACTATATAATAAACTTTAATACTAACTATAGCTAGCTATAGCTATTAATATTAACTAAGCCTAAAATATTAATAACCCCGCTATAATATATCGATCGTTTTTTAAATAATTAAAAACTACTTATTTTTTCGATTTTATTTTATTTAATAATAACCTCTTTTTAATACTTCTATTTAATATACTTATTTACGCTCTTTTTAAGTTCTTAATTATATTATTTAATTTAAATTTATTTATATTACTTTATTATATTAATAAAGTACTAATAAAAGTAATACTTATTATAATATACCTATTTATTTTTTTTATATCAATATTATAGATATAGTATTTATTAAAGTAACGTCTTTATATATCTAAATCGTTTAATATAATATTTATAGGATCGAACTTTTAGCTATTGAAAAAGCCCTAAGGGTCGATAATTTATTAACGTCTTAGCATTTTAATAATATATATTTAAAATAGATAATTCGATGGCAATAACGATAGTAATAACGTAATAACGATAGATAGTAAAGGAAACGTTTTTCGACTTTAATAAAGGAAATAAAATAACGAATATATATATATATATAAGTTAAAGTTAGAAGTATACTAAATATTAATAAAAGCGGCGTTATTTTTAATAATAGTAACGAGGGTATTTCCGATACTACTATCATAAATTACCATTATTTAAAAGAGCTATAAACTTAGCTAAATAGGTATAGATTTATAAGATAATAGTTTTACGTACTTAAATATTACTATTAATTAATCTATAATTATAAACTTTATAAAAAAAATAGTTAAAAAAGTAAAAGGAAATCCCAAAAAAATAGTTCATTAAAGTAATAAATGTATATACTAATATTATATATATATATTATATAAACGCCGTCGACGTAATTAATCCGTAGTTATAAACTTTATAAAAAGAAAAGTTAAAAAGGTAGGAAATCTAAAAAAATAGTCTATTAAAATAATAGGAGTATTTATTAATATTATATATTAATACTATATAAACGATATTGAGAACTGCCTAAGCCATTAATAAAAGTAGAAAATATAAACAAATATACTATATAAACGATATTAAGAATTGCCCGAGTAGTACGTAAAGGTAGAACTTCAAAGCAAATAAATCCTTTATTACTTAATAGCTCGAGGTTACTAAGTTCGAGCATATACTTATAGGCTTTTACTAACTATAAGTATATATACTCTATATAAATTTAAAAAATAACTTTAGTATTATTTAAAGAAAACTTTAAACGGATTTTGCTAATTAAACTCTAGCTCTTTTATATTTAATTAATATATATATCCCCTTTTAAAGGAGGGAAAGTTGAAAAGGTAGAAGGAAATCCGAAAGAAAAAAAATAATCCATTAAGATAGTGAGGGTATCTACTGATACTGTATATAAATACTGTGTAAGTAATATCGAGAATCGCCCGAGCAGCTAGCAAAGGCAGAACATTAGAATAAATATATATCCCCTTTTATTATTAATAAACCTAATACCTTATTGACGAATATAATAACTTTAATATATAGTGGTTTTTTTTTTGGCTTTATAGGTATAAAAGATCGACCTTAATAGTATAAAGCTTTTAAAGGAAATTATATAATATAGTATACTTTTTAATTATATAATATATATAATATACTCTAAATATATACTTAATTTAAGGGCTGCGTGGCTTAGTGGTATGAGCCTAGGGAGTCTAAGGATCTCGGTTAATTTTTAGCGCAATTCTAAGGAAGGTGGCTTAAATCTACCCATAGTCGACGTTTTTTGGCTTACGTGACTAGTAACTACGTAACGTCGAGATACGTACCCCGTAACCCCTTAGTAAGGGGCGGCTATACACGGCTAATTAAAGTAATATTAATCTATTACTTTATATATATACGTATTATAAATTCTATATTGTATACTAGAATTATATAATTATTTACGTAACTAGATTAATAATATAATAACTTATTATAATTAGTTTATTAAATAGAGCCGAACCGGTTAGTTTAAATACTATTACCTAAATATAAGTATAAAGTAATTATATAATAAAAAAACTAATATATAAAGGGTTAACCTAGGACCTGCTTATTTAGAAATCTATTAGTATTATATAAACGCACGCGCGATTAAATAAGTAAAAGAGATAGTACGTAAACAAATGCGAAAACCTATAATATATATACTTAATTTGATATAATATTGCAATATAAAAACTACTATATAATTCGGGATAAATAAGCTATTTTATATAGCGGTAATAATTGAAAAGGTTAACTATAGAGGTCGGCTATAAAGGTTAAAAATAGCCTTTAATTATAAAGATTCTTTTTACATTTATTACTTTTTATATCACTTATAAGCTCGATTTAAACTAAATAAATTACTAAATAAACCTATTAGTATATAAACTACTAGTCTAACAATGCCCTTTAATAGGTATCCCCCTCTAGGGCTCGATAAACTAAACCCCCTCGATACCCTAGCTATTATTATTAATATAAATATATTAAAAAAGTAACGTAATACCCTTTAATAATATAGAATATAGGTAAATAATAATATAAATATTATAAATAGCCGGGCTAATATAAATATTAAAATCTAATATATTAATATTAATTTAAAAATTATATTTTATAGAGCTAATAGCTCTTTAAATATAAACTATATTATAAATATAAAGGATTATATAAAGGGTCCCCTAACTTTTAATAAAAAGGAATATATTATATTAGACCTAGCCGTTTATATAAGCTAGTATTAAAAGGTTTTATATATATTAAAATAGGTAAAGCTTACTTTTTAAATAGCTAGAAGTAATAAAAAGTCGGAAGCTATTAATAAAAAAGAGAAAATAGTTAAGTTAGTTAATTATTTTAGTTAGTAGTTAGGTTTAGAGCGTAATATATTTAGTTTTTTTTAATACGTAATATATAGTACGGCCCCGGCGGATTGCTCTGTCGCGGGGAAGAACTTTAATATATATATAAACTTATTTACCGAGACTGTTTATAAATATTTAAAGTTTTATATTATTATTAATTATATAAACCTCTACACCGTTTTTAAATAATTAATAAAATACTAATTAATAAAAAAAAGGGGTATATTATAGCTATTATTATTATAAAATCTTACATTTATTATAAATACTTTTACTAGCTATAGCTTAGTAATATAACTAAATAGATAAGATTTAAAGCTCTAGATTTTATAGTTTTTTAAAATTAAAATATTTTTATTATAATACCGTTATTTAATAATAAAAACCTACCTAGTCTTTAAGTTTATTAAAAAATACTTTATAAACTAATATAAACTTCTTTATAGCTATAAAATCCTCGAAATTTTCAAAACGACTAAAAGTTAGTTAAGAAAGTATAATATTTATTTACGTTAATAACTAAAGTAGCCCTTAGTACGTCGATCTATTTTATGTATAAAATATATATTAACCTTTTTAAAATCTTAAAAATACTTTAATATAAATTAAGGATCCCTGTATTATAATTAGTTTATATAAGTAGCTACGTAACTAAAAGATTTTAAATTTAATATTTAAATCTATTTATTTTATTATTCTACCTTCATATACTACTCGGGCAATTCTTAATATCGTTTATATGATATATATATAATATTAATAAATACTATTATTATTTCAATAGACTATCTCTTTTTAAAATTTCTTTTTACTTTTTTAACTTTCTTTTTTATAAAGTTTATAACTATAGATTAATTAATAGCGATATTAAGCGTATAATACCTCTATTTTATAAACCTTTACTTACTTAGCTAAGTTTATAGCCTATCTAAATAATAATAGTTTATAATAATAGTATTAAAGATGCCCTCGTTATTATTATTAAGAATAACGCTACTTTTATTAATATTTAATATACTTTTAAATTTAACCCGTGTATATATATATATTTATTTAACGTAATTAATCTATAGTTATAAACTTTATAAAAGGGAAAGTCGAAAAGGTAGGAAATTTAAAAAGTAGTTTATTAAAATAGTAAAAGTATTTATTAATACTATATATAGTGGTTTTTTTCCGGCTTTATAGGTATAAAAGATCGACCTTAATGGGATTAGGCTGTTAAAAGAAATTATATAATACGGTATACTTTTTAACTATATAATACGCATAATATACTTTAAGTACGCACTTAACTTAATATAGTGATTTCGATACAAAAACTGCTATATAATTTAAAATAAATAAGTTACTTTACGCGGCGGCGGTAATTAAAAAGGTCGATTATAAAGGTCGGCTATAGAGGTCGGCTATAAAGGTTATAAATAGCCTTTTTTAATTATAGAGGTTCTAAATTTTAATAACGACGTAAAGGTTTTTTTAAAAAAAAAAAAGTTAAAACGGCTAATATTTAGTTACTTATATTAAAGCTCGTAAAGATTCTTTTTATTTTTATTACTTCCTATATTATTTATAAACTTCTCTCTATTTAAACTAAATTAATTACTAAATAAACCTATTAAACGAACTTATTAATATATAAACTACTAGTATATCGACGAGAACCTACTCTATATTTAATATATAATTAATAATTAGCGAGCTAAAATTCTTTAATAATACCCTTTAATAAATCTACCCCCCTCGGACTAGGCCCCTTTTTTAACTAGCTCGACGCCGTAGTTATTATAATTAATATAGATATATTTAAGAAATAGCGAAGTGCTTTTTAATAATATAAAATTTAATTAAATAATAATATAAACGTTATAAACGGCCGGGCTAATATTAATATTAAAATTTAGTATATTAACGCTAGCCTAGCTATAATAATTAAAATAAGCGGGCTAAAAATATATAAAATTAAAGTAATAAACCGGTATTTAAAACGGCTTTTATAAGCCTCCCTAGGTAACGATAATACTTATATAAAAAAAGAGATTATACTAGACCTAGTTACCTACGCGGGCTAGTATTAAAAGGTCTTATATACGTTAAAGTAAGTAAAGCTCGCTTTTTAAATAGTTAAAATAACGTAATAAAAGGTCGGGAGCTATTAATAAAAGGGAGAAAATAGTCGAGTCGGTTGATTTTAGTTAGTAGTTAGGTTTAGAGCATAATATACCTAGTTTTCCTTAATACGTAATATATAGTACGGCCCCGGTAAATTGCTCTATCGGGGGGGGTTAATACCGTATATTAATACTATATAAACGATCTCGAGAACTACCTAAGTAATTAATAAAGGTAGAAAATATAAATAAATATTTATCTTAATTATAATAGTTATAATATCGAGCTAATTAAAAAAGGGGCCTAGTCCGAGGGGGGTAGATTTCTCAAGAGGTATTATTAAAGAGTCCTAGCCCGCTAATTACTAACTATATATTAAATAGTTCCCTTTTAAAGTCTAGCCCGCTTTATCAAGGGCCATCTTTACCTTGATAAATAAGTTAGTTTATTAAAGTAAATATTATATATTACTATATAATAAACTTTAAAACTAATTATAGCTAGCTATAGCTATTATTAACTTTATTAATATAGTTTAAACTTTTATTAATAATATAATCTATAAATTACTTTCTAAATAGCCAAAAACTACCCCCTATTTTCTACCCTATTTAATAACTTTAAAATATCCCTTTTAGTCTTTTTAATTTATTTTTATATTACGATATTAAAACATTTATAATACTTTAAAGTTAATTAAATATTTCGAGGCTATATTATATAATTTACGTATTAATAGTAATAATATTAATATTAATATTAATATATTTATTTTATATTTTTAAACCGATAGTATTTGATCTATTTTCTTAAAACGATTTTATTATAATTTAGGGTTCTTTAATATAATGTTTATAAAATTAAATTTTTAATAATTATTAAAAAAGCCCTAGGGGTTAACGACTTCTAAGCCTTTTAGTATTTTAATAATAAACGATGCAATAATAATAACAATAAATAGTAAAAGAAATAGCGTTTTTTAATTTAAATATAAAAAACGAAATAATAAATATATAGTACGTATATATACGAGTTAAAGTTAAAAATATATTAGATATTAATAAAAGTAGCGTTATTTTAATAATAGCGACGAGGGTATTTCCGATATTAGTATTATAAACTGTTATTATTTAGAGGGGCTATAAACTTAGCTAAGTAAGCGGTTTATAAAGTAGTAGTATTATATACTTTATATTATTATTAATATAATTAATCTATTATTCTAAATTTTATAGAAAGAAAAGTTTAAAAAGTAAAAGGAAATATAAAAAACAAGGTTTATTAAAATAATAAAAGTATTTACTAATATTATATATTAATACTATATAAACGATATTAAGAATTACCCGAGTAGCTAGTAAAGGTAGAATAGTAAAGTAAATATTAAATAATTCTTATCGATATAATTTAATTAGCAGGACTTTTAACTAGTTTTAATTAATTTTTTAACTAGTTATTTAGTTAGTAGTTTATATATTATTAAGTTCGTTTAATAGGTTTATTTAGTAGTTTATTTAATTTAAATAGAGCTTATAAATAATATAAAAAGTAATAAAAATAAAAATAAAAATCATCATAAGCTTTAATATAGTAAAAAAAAAGTAACTAAATATTAGCCTTTTTAGCCCTTTTTTTTAAAAAAAAAACCTTTACGTTATTATTAAAGTTTAGAACCTTTATAGTTAAAGGCCGCTTTTAACCTTTATAGCCGACCTTTAAAATTAACCCTTTTAATTATTACCGCTATATAAAGTAGTTTACTTATCCTAAATTAGATAGCGGTTTTTATATTAAAATTACTATATTAAGTTAAGTACGTATTTAGGGTATATTGTATATATTATTTATTTTAAAGTTCTGCCTTTATTACTTTAGCTGCTCGGGCGATTCTCGATATTATTTATATAGTATTAATAAATAGTATTAATAAATACTCCTATTACTTTAATAAAAAATGTTTTTAAATTTCTTTTTACTTTTTTAACTTTCCTTTGTTTAATTACGAATTAATTAATAAAAATATTAGGTACGTACCGCTACTATTTTATAAACTATATATACCTAGTTAAGTTTATAGCGCTCTAAATAATAATAGTTTATAACGGTAGTATTAGAGATACCCTCATTATTATTATTAAAATAACGACGCCCTCCTTATTATTAATATTAAGTATATTTTTAACTTTAACTTATATATATATATATATATATACTATATATTCGTTACTTTATTTTTCTTATTAAAGTTGAAAATCGCTATAGGCTATTGCTATGAATTCTTTTTAAATATATATAATTAATACTCGAAATACTAATATAAGCTATTATTAATCCTTAGTATTACTTCCGGAGGCGCTACTTCTATAATGAAAATTTAACGCTAAGGTTATAATATTAATTAATATTACCTTTTAAAAAAAAGAAATATATAAATACGGCCTTAAATAACTAAACTTAAAACGAAACTTAGAATAGTTAAAAAAAGAATAGATCGGTATTATTATTATTAAAATATTCATTTTACAAAAGAGCTTCGATATTATTAATAATAAAATAGAAATCGACTTTTTAATATAGTTAAGGAATTATATAACTAGGCTAAATAATAAGTATTTAAGAAAGTTAAATAATTTAAAAGGGGGTAAATTTAAAGGGTAGTTTTTAGCTTTTTAAAAAGTAATTAATATAGTTTAACGTATTTATTTATAATAAATTAGGTTAATATAACGCTTAGTAATAGTTATAGCTAGCTATAATTAAGTTTAAAGTTTATTATATAATAATATATAATATTTATTTTAATAAACTAACTTATTTGTAAAGGCGAAGATAGCCCTTAATAAAGCGGGCTAGACCTTGAAGGGATTATGTATATTATATAATTAAAAAGTATACTATACTATATAAATTTTTTTTTGAAAGCTTAATTCCGTTAAGGTCGATCTTTTATACTTATAGGGCTAGAAAAAAACTATTATATAGTATATATATATATATAATTTAAAATTAAAAAAATATATTAAATATTAATAATAAAAAGAGTAGTATTATTTTAATAGTAATAATAAAAGTATTTTTAATAATATTATTATAAACCATTATTATTTAAAGGCCGTAACCTTAGCTAAATACGTATAGTTTAGAAAATAATAGCGTTAACTATTTAATATTAGTATTAACGTAATTAATCTATAGTTAAAGGAGGGGAAAGTTAAAAAGGTAAAAGGAAATTTAAAAAAGTAGTTTATTAAAATAGTAAAAGTATTTATTGATACTATTAATTTTAAAGTTCTGCTTTTACTAGCTACTCGGGCAATTCTTATTATTATTTATATAGTATTAATATATAGTATTAATAAATACTCCTATTATTATAATAGACTATTTTTTTATATTCTTTACTCTTTTAACTTTCCTTCTTTTAACTATAGATTAATCGTAGGCTAATTTATTAATATTATATATTTATATTATATAAACAATATTAAAATTTACTTAAATAGTTAGTAAAAGTAGAATTTTAAAACCCGATTAGGTTTTTGAAAAAAGAGTAAATAATATAATATACTTTTTCCTCTTAATAGGGTAATTTACCAGGGCCGTACTATATATTATATATAAAAAAAAACTAAGTATACTACGCTCTAAACCTAACTATTAACTAAAATAGTAGTTAATTAACTCAACTATTTTTTTTTATATTTATAGCTCCCGACCTTTTACTATTTTTAACTATTTAAAAAGTAAGCTTTATTCACTTTAATATATATAAAACCCCTTAATACTAGCTTATATAAATAACTAAGTTTAATATAAGATACTCTTTTTTATTAAAAGTTGAAAGACCTCTTATATAATCCTTTATATCCCCCCGATAGAGCAATCTACCGGGGCCGTACTATATATTATATATTAAGGAAAGCTAAGTATATTATACTCTAAACCTAATTACTAACTAAAATAGTTAACTAACTCGACTATTTTCTCTTTTTTATTAATAGCTCCCGACTTTCTATTATAGTCCTCTAAGTTTTAACTATTAAAAAGGTAAGCTTTACCTACTTTAATATATATAAAACTATTTAATACTAGCCTATATAAATAGCTAGGTCTAATATAATATACTTTTTTTTATTAAAAGAAAAAAGACCCTTTATATAATCCTTTATATTTATAATATAGCTTATATTTAAGGGGTTATTAACTTTATAAAATATAATTTTTAAATTAATATTAATATACTAAATCTTAATATATATACTAGCCTAGTTATTTATAATATTTATATTATTACTTAGTTAGATTCTATATTATTAAAGGGTATTATACTATTTTTTTAATATATTTATATTAATTATAATAGCTAGGGTACTAGGGGGGCTTAAGAATCTATCGAGCTTTAGAGGGGGAGACCTATTAAGGGGTATCGCTAGCCCGCTAATTACTAACTATATATTAAATAGTTCTCGTCGAGGTAGTCGTTTAACTAGCCGACCGCTGAATTAATCATCTAATTAGTTATTTATTTAGCTATTATTACTATAAAATAGCTTATTATCCCGAATTATATAGTAGTTTTTATATCGAAATTACTATATTAAGTTAAGTACGTATTTAGGGTATATTATATATATTATATAGTTAAAAAGTATATTATATTATATAATTTTCTTTAAAAGCCTAATCTTATTAAAGTCGATCTTTAGCGCCTATAAAGCTAGAAAAAAACCACTATATAATCCTTTATATTTATAATATAGTTTATATTTAAAAAGTTATTAACTTTATAAAATATAATTTCTTAATTAATATTAATATATTAAATTTTAATATTTATATTAGCCTAGCTAATTTTAGCGTTTATATTATTATTTAATTAATTTTATATTATTAAAAAGTATTATGCTACTCTTTTAATATATTTATATTAATTATAGTAGCTAGGGTGTTAGAAAGGTTCTAATTAATTAAGCCCTAAAAGGGGAGACCTATCGAGGGGTATTTACAATAAAATAGGTTTTTATTAAAGTAGTCGTTTAATTAGCCGACTACTTAACTAGTTATTTAATTACTTATTTATTTAGTTAATAGTTTATATATTAATAAGTTTATTTAGTAATTTATTTAGTTTAAATTAAAAGTAGTTTATAAATAATATAAAAAGTAATAAAAAAAATCTTTATAAGCTTTTATAAAAGTAACTAAATACTAGCCCTTTTGGCTTTTTTTTTTAAAAAACCTCTATATTACTATTAAAGTTTAGTATCTTTATTATTGAAAAAAGGCCGTCTTTAACTTTTATAACTAACTTTTATAATCAACTTTTTTAATTACCGCTACTATATAAAATAGTTTATTTATTATAAATTATATAGCGGTTTTTATATTAAAATTGTTATATTAAATTAATTACGTATTTAAGGTATATTATACGAATTATATAATTAAAAAGTATATTATTTATTTTAATATTCTGCCTTTATATACTACTTTATTATAGCTAGCTAGTCATAGTAAGTATATTAATAGAAGTTAAGGCTACGAAGGCTAAATAAATAGTATTATAATTATAAAGAGCTTCTTTAAAGCTATATTTATAAATCGTAAAATAAATAAAGCTTTAGTAATTAATTGTAGTTTTATTAAAATAGATTTTTAAAAAAAATAATTAAAAGTAATTATAAGATCGAATATTAAGTTAATTATTAAAAAAACTATAAAAAGTCTGTTTTTAAACCCGGTTTAAGTCTATACTATATATAAGTCTCGTTCTTAAATATATCCTTTATCCTTTAAATTATTTTTAATTAATTTAATTTAAAATAATCGTTTAGCCCCTAAGTTATATTAAATTATTTTAATTTAAAATAATCGTTATTTTGTTATTATATAATTTATTCTATAGTTCTTTTATTTTATAAAGAGTAAAGACGTTCCCGTTTTATTTATATATATAATATACTATAGCCGTCGTAACTTAATAAACTAGCTTTTAAATTAGTTATATATATTAAATTATAATATTAGCTTCTCTTTTTAAAAAGTCTAGTCCTATAGA